>NC_070592.1:2303535-2306035 GCF_027409825.1 Scomber japonicus | reverse complement strand
CAGGAGCTCAGAGGTTTGATCTTAAACTTCATTTTTACACATTTAACGTTTTTTCCTGATCAGCTTCGGATTGTTTTTAATCGTCTAACTCGACCAAATGAGGCAGAAATAAAGTGTAAAACTCTCCGCTTGTCGTGTATAAAGGGAGCAATAAAGAGAACAATGGAGCAATTTTCATCCTCAGTCTCTGCCAAATTACATGAGAGATAAACTGCGTCCTTCTCCCGAACACTCGTCTCTCTGCTGTAAAAGGTAACGAGCTAATTAGGACTCGACGTTGACCTGAGATCACGGCCGACAGTCTGAGCCCGTGTTGGGTTTTCATTTCGTTTCCTTTGATGTTTGAATAATTTAAAAAAACTCATAGATCAGATTTCAGTTTTTTCTCTCTCGTCTCCTGCTCTTCAGTTTTTATCTTTAAGCTGCTGCAGGAGAACGAAGGCGGAGGCGACTCCTTCGACCTGCACAGTCGTGGTTATTCCATCGCTTTGAAGATCGGCTTTCTATCAGAGCGAGGAGGAGCAGAGGTGACGATCTTTACTGGGCCGCTGATAAAAGCTCAGCCAGGAGTTGAATCATGTCGCGTTGGTTCCACATGAACATACAGCCGGAAGATTTATGAACAGAACTGATGTTTTTATGATTAGAGAGAAAAGAAAGAAAAGAAAAGAGACGCTCGGAGCAAAGAGACCGACGCTAAAGCACTGAGTCACACCTGCTGATATTCATATTTATATACTTTATAATATGAAACTCTACAAATATTAAAGTTTCTCCTTTAAGTTGAGATGAAACTTTGAGTCTCAGCTGATTTTCTCCACAAGAGAGAACTATATATTTTGTGAGAATGCAAAAGAAGAATGGGATAATGCTTAAAATGAGAATAAATGACCTTAATCAAACAGTAATAGTAGATACATTTAAACATCTATATAGAAAAATAATATTGGCAGCATGTGAATGAAAGCCTTGAGAGGAAAGTGAGAAAACAGGTGAAGAAAAGGTAATCTTTCTATACTCCTTAATTTTCTTTTAATTCTGTGAAACATCAGGGAAAATAAAGTTTGATGTTGTAGTTCTTATTTCAGCCACAAGAGGGCGAATAGTTTGGATCGTAGTGTTTTCTTCTTAGATATTTAGCTCTTTCATTACACAAATAATCACACAATTAAAATCAGATAATTTTATGGTTTAATTATAACACGTTCCACATCCAAACTCTTTCTGACAGGATCATTTTTATAAGTGTTTGTTGTTGTAGTTCTTATTTCAGCCACAAGAGGGCGAATAGTTTGGATCGTAGTGTTTTCATGTTCAGATACATTTAAAAATCTATATAATATTCTGATATCTTGATAATATCTAATTTAGTTGACTTCTGTGGTCATGACTTGAAAACAGGTGAAAAAAGGTAATCTTTGTAAATTCCTTAATTTTCTTTTAATTCTGTGAAACATCAGGGAAAATAAAGTTTGTGTTGTAGTTCTTATTCCAGCCACAAGAGGGCGATCATAGTGTTTTCTTCATGTGACTTTTCATATATCGCATTGAACCGTAAAGTTTGGGACAATTACAAACATAAATATTAATCACATTTAATGTTTCACTTCATGTTTTATTAGATGTTTAGCTCTTTCTCTACACCATCAATCACATTATAACACGCTCTACATCCAAACTCTTTCTGACAGCCTGAACTCACTGCTGTGTGTGTGTGTGTGTGTGTGTGTGTGTGTGTGTGTGTGTGTGTGTGTGTGTGTGTGTGTGTGTGTGTGTGTGTGTGTACGCTCATTGGGCAATTAAATATTAAAATCTTGTTAATGCACCTTTTAAAATAGTCGTTTGACTTCAGACCAGGTTGATGTTGTATAAACGTCTGATACAAGGCCCAGTGTCTTGTATATAATGTTATTTAGTTTTAATTATATCTTATTTATACTTTAATCATTTTTATTGCTGCTGTTTCCATTTTTGCTGCTGCAGTGTTGTGGGACTAATAAAGGATCTTGAAAACAGTCTGGATGGATAAATAACACTCAGAGTAAGACAGTAGATATATATATATTTAAATTTTGGGTGAACGTCCCCTTTAACTATCTGGTTGGTTTTAGTGATACTATAGAACAGACTTTGTTTGAAATGCACACCACTGACTTCAGACCAGGTTTATGTTGTAGAATTGTAAATAAGTCAGTCTTAAACTAGCAAAGATACAAAGCCCAATGTCTTGTATATAATATTATTATTTTGTTTTATTGCTGCCGTTTCCATTGTTGCTGCTGCAGTAATGTAGATTTCCTCACCGTGGGACTAATAAAAGAATATCTTAAAAACAGTCTGGGTGGATAAATAACACTATTTTAATTTTGGGTGAACGTCTCCTTTAACTACCTGACTGGTTTTAGTGATACTATGGAACAGACTTTGGTTTAATTATGTAAGATGTTGTCTACAGTGAAATAAACTCAGACTAATGATCTGTGCAGCTTTGACAGACTAT
>NC_070592.1:2296035-2298535 GCF_027409825.1 Scomber japonicus | reverse complement strand
CTTTAACACACACACACACACACACACACACACACACACACACACACACACACTGACTCATAGGCTACATGATCCCTCAAGTATGCTTTTCAAACGCTTGTGACAAAGATATGAAATTGAAGCCAAGATATATTTTACACTATTTTAAACTGCATTCTATCAAAAGGCCACCAGGGGGCGACCGTCTCTATACAAGTCAATGGAGAATTCACCAACTTCTCACTTGATTTCTAACCTCAGTAAACGTTTTCAAAATGTGTTTATGGTCTCAATCGCTAGTTTAAAGCCTTCTTCAATGCAGTATGATGTTCATTTGGGACATTTTGGCCTCCCTGATTTTATATGTGACGATAAAGCAGGGTATGCATTAGGGGCGTGGCTACGTCCTGATTGACAGGTTGATTGACCAATGTCCTTTTTTCCTCCCTCCCTTCCTTCCTTCCTTCCACCTTTCTTCCTTCCTTCCTCTCTCCTACTTTCCTTCTTTCCTCTGTCCTTCCTTCCTTCCTCCTTTCTTCCGTCCTTCCTTCCTTCTTCCTTCCTTCCTTCCTCTCTCCTACCTTCCTTCTTTCCTCTGTCCTTCCTTCCTTCTTCCCTTTCCTCCCTCCCTTCATTTCTTTCTTCCTTTCTCCCTCCTTTTCTTCCTTCCTTCCCTCCTCCCTCCTTTTCTTCCTTCTTTCCTTTCTTCCTTCTTTCCTTCCTTTTTCCCTCCTTCCTTCTTTCCTCCCTTTCTCCCTCCTACCCTTCTTTCCTCCCTCCCTCCTTCCTTCCTTCTTGCCTCATGCCCATATAAGTAGAATGCATGTTTTTATTTTTCCCAGCATGCACCTGAAATTTTCAAGATGGCGCTGCCTAGATTAGAAACTATTGGCTTCCGAGCAGCAGTCCACAAACCAATGGGTGACGTCACGGATGTTACGTCTGTTTCTTTTATACAGTCTGTGTAAAATATACATAAAATACTTCCTTTCCAGGACTCAGGTGTGAGGCAGAATGAGCAGATGAGCTGACAGACAGAGTCGGGGGGGGGGAGTAGGTGTGGAGGTGAAATGAAGGCAACAGCTGACTGGAGTTGGAGAATGAGCAGAGATGAGTTCATCAGCAGGAATCACAGTGATGAATCTGACACATGGACTCGCTGCTACAGGACAGACTCCACCTTCAGGCCTCTTCTTTAAAGGTAAGATGTTATACTGGATGTTTGTGATGTAACTATGAGAGATTATTTGTATTTAACCTCTTAACGTACGCTGTTCCGTCTACGGGACGGGACGGATGTTAAGAGGTAGCGACATGTTATTCTGAATGTTTTAAACACCAACCCTTAAACATATATATTCATGCCGTACATTGTTAGAAAGCTTAGATTCTCCTGATTCATTCAAGACCACTCACGACTTATATGGTTGCTCACAGCCGTAATAGTATTAGCGGTTAGCTCGGCTAGCCCCTCAGCTAAAGTAAGCTAACAGCTATAATGCTACATACCTTCAAAGTCTTCCCTTTATCCACAACGATCATCTTATGACTCAGGACTTTCTGTACAGCTCGCCAAGTATCCATTCTGATGAAATATGAAATCCGTTTCCATAAAACCGGAATACTTTCCTCAATATGTCAACATGTATTTAGTCCAACAGGTAATGTAATAACACAAATAACAAACCATATACGGTCCGTTTACGTCATTTCCTGATCTGCACGTGCATCGCAGAGTACACGTGACTAGATGTTTACTTTTTTTTCAAAACTTTATTAACAACATTGCAATATTACAATACAAATAACACAGGGCGTTGGAGAAGAAATAAGCTAATCACAACAACACACGCAGTAATACAATTATGCGATGTTAAAAAAAACCCAAAGAAATTAATAAAGAAAATCAATAAATAAACTTTAAAAAAGTGAATAAGCTACATAACTGCAAAGCAGCTCCAGTCATCTATCAATGTTGTCCACTATGATTCTCAAAAGATCTTTCTCCCCACAATAAAGCATGTTTGTTTGTTAGTAAACAACTTTACTGAACTACAAACAACTTTATTGGGACTATTTTTTTTTCAATGATCTTTATTGAAACATTGTGCATAACAATTGATGTACACAAAACAGTTGTACAGATAATAACCTCTATGATAATAACATATGAAATATCAGACAGGTGCTCCAATATGTATCAAAAATAAATAAATCACACTTTTGTAGTCAATTACAATGTTTATCTTGATTTTACACACTATATGTTGTTCAAGTTGAGCAGGAGGACCTTTTTTACCTTTTTAAAATAAAGTTTAGTTTAGTTGCTTTAGAGTCTCATTATAAATTAAACAGTGAAAAGACTTCAAACTCAGTACAATTCCACTAAAACCAGCTTACATCATTAGTATCCACACACACAGATGACTGTACACAATAACCTGCTCTATAGAAACAACAAAACAAACAAACAATGTTAGATATTAAAATCAAAGATAAAGGATGTCAGTGATGAGAGGCT
>NC_070592.1:2266035-2291035 GCF_027409825.1 Scomber japonicus | reverse complement strand
CTCATTTATGCTCAACGTACGTACGAAAATGTATCTGTCCTTTTCAAACGATGTTAACGTCACTGCTCTCATCCTTCCATGCTTCCTTTACGTTGGCATGGATGTTAACCAATATATCCACCAGGGGGCAGCACAGAGTCAAAAACAAACATGGTGACTGTGGAGGAGATATTGATAATGTTCCTCTTGCATAAAAGACAAAAAGGATATGTTTAAAGTTTCTAACCAACTCACACAACCTTTCCTCAAAAAGTTCAGCCATCCACCAGGGGGCAGCACAGAGTCAAAAGTTTATGACAACAACAAACTCAGAAACAAACATGGCGACTGTGGAGGAGATATTGATCATGTCCCTCTTGCATCAAAGACAAAACCAATGTTATTTCTTCTTCGTGTCTCACTAGAGCTACGTATGGAGTAGTGACAGCAACACTGCCCCCCCCCCCCCATGGTTTGGTCCATATCTGTAAGCTTTATGGAAACGTGCAGAAATACGGAGGAAATGAACACAGAGCACGGACAGAAGGCTCCGTCTGTATCCATATTTAATGTTGAGCATAAATAGGCCTTAAGATTATATTTAACCCTTGTGCTGGCCTCTCGGGTCAAATTGACCCCGTCTGTTTTGACTGTTCCTTCCTTCCTTCTGTGCTTCTTTTCTTCCCTCCTTCCCTCATTCCTTCCTTCCTTCTGTCCATAAATGGGCCTTAAGTGGAGCCCATTTAGTCAGCTCACATGGGCTTCACATATGGGGCCCATACAGTTTGCACAGTTGAAGCCCATGTCCACTCAGTACCCATGTATCCCACATTTAACAGACATTGGGCCCACATGGACATGCTGTCTGGGTAGCACTGATAAAGTAATTACAGTAAGTGACTTTAATATTCATGCGGATGTTGATAATGATGTGCTTATCTCATTATTAAATTCATTTGGCTTCTCAGAGTGTAAATAAACCCACTGACCGTCTCAACCTGTCTTTAAATTTAAGGAAGCAATCCCATCAGCACTGAATTCAATGACGTGTTAATACAGCAGAGGACTCTTATGCTATCTGTAGTCGCCCATCGCCCCCTTTTAAAAAGATAATAAAACAAAAGAGCTTCATGGTATAACTCTCCAACCTGCAAATTAAAACAAACATCACAGAACTTGAAGAGGAATATGGCGTTCCACCAGAATCTCATTAAGTCTGGAGAGATAAGACATATAGGAAGGCTTTCTGTAAAGCCTCTTACTCATCACTAGCAGAGAAGAATAAAAACAGCCTGAGGTTCATTTTCAGCACTTTGGCCATGCTGACAAAGGACCATAACTCTATTGATCCATGTATTCCTGTAGCTCTCAGTGGGAATGGCTTCATGAGCTTCTTTAATAATAAAATTCTTACTATTGTAGAAAAAGACTCATCACCACCTGCTCTCAAATGGAGCCAATTTATAGAAACAGCCGTAAAACCTGATCTTTATTCAGAGAGTTTTTCGCTGTAGTTTAGTCTCTTTTAAATTAAATAGTACTATCTAGATCTGCTCTATTTGAAAAGTACCTTGGGATAATTTCTGCTGTGATTTGGCGCTATATAAATAAAACTGGTTTTGGCAGATGGTCGCCCACCTAGAGCCCGGTTCTGCTCGAGGTTTCTTGCCGTTATAGGGAAGTTTTTTCTTTACTCATGCGGGAAATGTTCGGTCTGTGTAAATTAAAAAAAACAGTCTCGACCTGCTCAATGTGAAAAATGCCCTAGGATAACTTCTGCTGTGATTTGGCACCATATAAATAAAATTGACTTGATATTCGTCAAAAGTCATCAACATCAGGGGATCAAACGTGGGCGATATGAATCAGCCAGAGCGTCTGCATCCAGATGTGTCTGCCTCCAAGTCATTTACAGTTAGTTTAAATGCATCCAGTGAGACCAGCTCCTGCACATTCAATTAATTTCACAACTGACTCCAAACACTGGGAGCAGCATATTTAAACACTCATTTTCCCCATTTAGGTTCAGACTTTAAGGGAGAAGTAGTAGCAATGAGTCCTGGAAGCTAAGACAGTAACTTCCCATCGTTATCTGAAGGTTAGATGGAAGCAGATCAAGAATAACCTTTATAAATAAGAATATTCCAGTGGTTGAGTCAATGGGTGGGCTTTAAGACCTCAGGGCTCTATTGTAGACACTATCCAGCACATGTAGGCGTTGTGAGGATGCATGCGTGTATATAACATCGCCGGAGTCCAACACAGACATGAAAGCTGCAGCAACAAGTCTGATTTTGGCCTTGAAGGAAAAGCAAGATTTGTTTTTAACCCTCAAACAGGCAGGAGTGGAAAATTAGATGTGAAAAATCCTTACTAGTTATGCCATTTGCACCTGAAGGAAGGAAGGAAGGACAGGAGGGAAGAAGGAAGGAAAGGAGGGAAGAAGGAAGGAAGGACAGGAGGGAAGAAGGAAGGAAAGGAGGAAGGAAGGGAAGCAAGGGAGGAGGAAGGAAGGAAGGAGGGAGGGAGGAAGGAAGGAAGGAAGGAAGAAAAGGAGGGAAAAAGGAAGGAAAGGAGGGAGGAAGGGAGAAGGAAGGGGGAAGGAAGGAAGGAAGAAAGGAAGGACAGATGAAGGAAGGAAGAAACATTTGTCCTAACAGCTGAACTTAGATCTGAGGAAGGAAGGAAGGAAGGAAGGACAGAAGAAAGGAAGGACAGAAGAAGGAAGGAAGGACAGATGAAGGAAGGAAGGAAGGAAGGACAGAGGAAGGACCCGGGAGGACAACAGGAAGGGTAAAGGGTGTGTATCTCCTGGTGCACGTTGCCTGTTTAAGGGTTAAAATAAAAACTCATTTTTAACCTCAGTTTGTTCACCGATAGCTGAATGAGCTCTGTGACTGTTGATGTGTATCAGGATGCAGTCAGGCTCAGTGTGACCGTCTGCTCTGTTACACTGAGTCTGAACTGCAACTACTGCTACTGTTATAAATTCCCTTTGTCAGAGATAAAGATAAAAGATAAAGATACCCTAATTAATATGTTAATTGTTGAATCTAATAGAATTTATTATTGTTGACTTACATAAGTTACTAATTTGAGATAATGCACCCTTTAATTTGAGTCTGTTTAATTCATGCAGTTACAGGGCAGCTAAGTTTACATTATTGGGGTCCTCAGGCAGTCTATCGGGCAGCTATGTTTACGTTTCCGGGGTCCTAAAAAGTGGGGTGTAGGAAACATGTGAGGTGATGCGAGGGTGTATTACCTGCTGCTGAAAACTACACATAAACAAGTTGAAACGGAAAAAACGGTGTCCTTATTCCCTAACCGGAGTACGCTCACGGGTGAAGAGTCCCAGCACAACAACAACAACTACAGTTATCACATGAATATCTAATAGCTACTTTTATTATGATTTTAACTATTTATTATACTATTTATTATTTAACTATTTATAATCCTCAGTGCTTGCAGGTCTGTGAGATTTTATTGTTTGGTAGTACTCTGCACTGCTTGCTTTATCGTTTTATCTTTTTACTTTATTTACTCATTTATTTACTGACTTTTTATGCTTATTGTGTAGATGCTCTTTATTTTATCATATATATTTACTTTTATTACGATCACTTGGACCTGACTATAGTATTTTGTTCTCTTTAATGTATCTACATGGCTTGAATGAGGATTACAGCTGTGTCAGTGGATGATATAATGATAGGGTTAGGGTCATCAATGAAAAGTAATCACAAAATCATGAAATCAAAGATCTGTTAATGATAGAATAAAACGTTACACTGAGTCTGAACTGCAACTACTGCTACTTTTATTATAATTTTAACCCTCCTGTTATGCTCCCGGGTCAAATTGACCCATCTGTTTTGACTCTTCCTTCCTTCCTTCCTTCCTTCCTTCCTGCCTACCTTCCGTCCTTCCTACCTTCCTTCCTTCCTTCCTCCTTTCCTCCTTTCCTTCCTTCCTCCCCTCCCTCTCTCCTTTCCTACCTTCCTTCCTTCCTTCCTCCTTTCCTCCTTTCCTTCCTTCCCTCCCTCCCTCCCTCCATCCTTTCCTTCCTTCCTTCCGTCCTTCCTTCCTGCCTACCTTCCGTCCCTCCTTCCTTCCTACCTTCCTTCCTTCCTTCCTACCTTCCTTCCCTCCTTCCTCCTTTCCTTCCCTCCTTCCTCCTTTCCTTCCTTCCTTCCTTCCTTCCTTCCTTCCTCCTTTCCTTCCTTCCTTCCTTCCTTCCTTCCTTCCTCCTTTCCTTCCTTCCTTCCTTCCCTCCCTCCCTCCTTTCCTTCCTTCCTTCCTTCCCTTCTTCCTCCTTCCTTCCTTCCTTCCTTCCTTCCTTCCTCCCTGCCTTCTTTCCTTTACTCCCTTCCTCCCTCCCTTCCTTGACTGGAACACAACAGGAGGGTTAAGTATTTATTATTATAATTCTCAGTGCTTGCAGGTCTGTGAGATTTTACTGTTTGGTAGTACTCTGCACTGCTAGCTTTATCGTTTTACTTTATTTATTTACTGACTTATTATGCTTATTGTGTAGATGCTCTTTATTTTATCATACATATTTATTTTTATTACGATCACTGGGACCTGACTATAGTATTTTATTCTCTTTAATGTATCTGCATGGCTTGAATGAGGACTCCAGCTGTGTAAGTGGATGATAGATCATCAATGAAATGTAAAACTAATCACAAAATCAATCAATCAAAGATTTAACCCTCCTGTTGTGCTCAGGTCAAGGAAGGAAGGAAGGAAAGAAGGAAGGAAGGGAAGGAAGGAAGGGAAATGAGGAAGGAAGGAAGGAAGGAAATGAGGAAGGAAGGAAGGAAGGAAGGAAGGAGGAAAAGAGGAAGAAAGTAAGGAGAGGAAAGAAGGAAGTAATGAAGGAAGGAAGGAGGAAAAGAGGAAGAAAGTAAGGAGAGGAAAGAAGGAAGTAATGAAGGAAGGAAGGAGGATAAGAGGAAGAAAGTAAGGAGAGGAAAGAAGGAATGAGGAAGGAAGGAAGGAAGGAAGGAAGGAACGAACAAAATGAGGAAGGAAGGGAGGAAAGGAGGGAAGAAGGAAGGAAGGAAGGGAGGAAAAGAGGGAGGAAGGAAGGGAGGAAGGAAGGAAGGAAGGAAGGAAGGAAATGAGGAAGGAAGGAATGAAATGAGGAAGGAAGGAAGGAAGGAAATGAGAAAAAAGGAAATGAGGAAGGAAGGAAGTAAAGAAGGAAGGAAGGAGGAAAAGAGGAAGGAAGGAAGGAGAGGAATGAAGGAAGGAAGGAAGGAAGGAAGAAACAGTCAAAAGAGATAGGGTCAATTTGACCCGTGAGCACGTTCAGGAGGGTTAAAATACAAATTTCGCCCTTCTGGCTTCCTCAAAGGAGAAAAACAGGACCAGTGACTCACAGAGCAGATACAGTATTCATGTTGTAACAAACTATTTAATTTTAGTTGGACTTTAAAGTAAAACTGTGACTTTACAGCTTTTGAAATGAAACAACATGAAACACTGTGTTTGTGTGCTGGAACAAGAACAACAGCTGCTCACTACAGTTAAACCAACATGCATTAATGTCCTCTTAACTACCTCATGTCACTGTTACAATATAATGGAAATAACCAGACCATTTAACCCTTTATAGGACACTCATTGAAAGGAAGGAAAGGAAGGAAAGGAAGGAAGGAAGGCAAGGAAGGAAGGCAAGGAAGGAAGACAAGGAAGGAGGGAGGAAAGAAAGGAAGGAAGGAAGGTAGGGGGGAGGAAAGAAAGAGAGAAGGAGGGAGGGAGGAGGAGAAGAAAGAAGGAAGGAAGGAAGGAAAGGAGGGAGGAAAGGAAGGAAAGGAGGGAGGACAGAAGGAAGGAAGGAAGGAAGGAAAGGAGGAAGGAAGGAAGGAAGGAAGGGAGGAAAGAGGAAGGAAGTGAGAAAAAAGGAAATGAGGGAGGGAGGGAGGGAGGAAGGAAGGAAGGAAGGAAGGAGGAAAAGAGGAAGAAAGTAAGGAGAGGAAAGAAGGAAGTAATGAAGGAAGGAAGGAGGAAAAGAGGAAGGAAGTGAGAAAAAAGGAAATGAGGAAGGAAGGAAGTAACGAAGGAAGGAAGGAAGGAAGGAAGGGAGGAAAGAGGAAGGAAGTGAGAAAAAAGGAAATGAGGAAGGAAGGAAGGAAGGAGGAAAAGAGGAAGAAAGTAAGGAGAGGAAAGAAGGAATTAATGAAGGAAGGAAGGAGGAAAAGAGGAAGGAAGTAAGGAGAGGAAGGAAGGAATGTGGAAGGAAGGAAGGAAGGAAGGAACAGTCAAAAGAGATTTAAAACAGGAGGGTTAAAATACAAATTTCACCCTTTTGGTTTCCTCAAAGGAGAAAACAGGACCAGTGACTCACAGAGCAGATACAGTATTCATGTTGTAACAAACTATTTAATTTTAGTTGGACTTTAAAGTAAAACTGTGACTTTACAGCTTTTGAAATGAAACAACATCAAACACTGTGTTTGTGTGCTGGAACAAGAACAACAGCTGCTCACTACAGTTAAACCAACATGCATTAACCCTTTATAGGACATTGAAAGGAAGGAAGGATGGAGGAAGGATGGAGGAAGGAAAGGAAGGAGGGAAGGTAGGGGGGAGGAAAGAAAGAGAGAAGGAGGGAGGGAGGAAGGGAAGAAAGAAGGAAGGAAGGAAGAATAAAGGGGGATGGAGGAAGGAAAGAAGGAAGGGAGGAAAGGAAGGAAGGAAGGAAGGAAAGAGGGAGGAAAGACAGATGGAAGGAAGGAAGGACGGAGGAAATAAGGAACGAGGGAGGGAGAAAGGAAAAGAGGAAGGGAAGAAAGAAGGCAGGGAGGAAGGAAAGGAAGGAAGGAAGGAAGGAAGGAAGGATATTTTGGGATATTTACAGAAGTTACCAAATATGATTATTTGCCCAATAAAGGGTTAATTTGTCTTTAAAAAAAAAAAAGAAAAAAAAGGAAAAGGCTTTGCAGCAGCTTTTCTGCACCACTGTGTTAATTAATAAATACAGAAAAAAAAAGAATCTGCCTTTTGGAAACCGAATGATCAAACGTCCGTCCTGTTAATGTCCTCTGGCAGCCGGAGCAGCTAATACCCTCTCACTTTTAAATTTGGAAGGAAATCTACCATCACAGATTGACTGCAGCAGCTTTTTCAAACAGTTACAGTTCTTCACTTTCACAACTGGCAGAAGGTCAGATTTTACTTCCCCAGCCTGAATGTTCTGATGTAAGGAGGACCGGGGGGGGGGGGGGGGTGTTATTTAAGCTTCTCTAACCTTTGTGTTACCTTCTGATCTCCCTGCTCTCTCTCAGGTGTCCTTATTTTAACTCTGGGCTCAGTTCTGAATTTAATTTGTCTCTCGGCTCTGAGGTGACCAATCTGTGGCTGAAATCAGGCCTGGAATACATTACAGTGAAAGTCAGTCGCTCCTCGGCTCTGAGCCCATCTGTTTCAAAGTTAGACGTTTAAAGTTTTATGAAATTGACAGCAGTGATCTCGGGTGAGTTGTGGTGAGAAATTATCCTTCCAGCAGCCGTGGTTTGAATGGGGGCACACGGCGGGGCACACGGCGGGGCAAACTTCCATATCCGCTGTGATAAGAGTCACTGTGGCACTTTCCACGGCCCATTAGCTTCGGATTGATGAGAACTCCTAACTTCCAGTTATTTGATCGCAGCTGGCCGAGGACCAATGAGGAGAGCTCGTTGAGGCTTCTGCTGTTACATGAAGCAGCGGAGAGGTTCAATCTGCTCAGAGAGAGATCGTCCACCCTGAGCCCCCCCACCACTAATGACTCATTTATGTCAGTAAGACGTCTCCTACTGCCCTGTGAAGTCCGTTCTCAGTGTTTGTACATTAGCAGGAGAGAGGGAAGGCACTCATCACCTCCTTTTAGATGTTCTTTGTTAATTCAGCCTTCACATAGAAATCAGTCCAAAGTCGGGGAAGGTCTCATTTTTAAATTAAATTACAAACTGTAACGGCTCATTGACAATAGAAAAGGATTAATACATATATACTTCACAATCCTTCAGATGAGACTATGAACTACAAACTTCACACGATGAATCACTGATAACTGTCCTTTTTATTAAGTCATCAATTATATTTATATTGATTTTTATATAATATGCCTCTTTAAAAAAATACATTTACATTTTATATCTTGTATTTGTGTCACTATAGATGAATAAGCTGATCTGTCTCGGCTTCTGAAACTTAAAAATGTAAAAATCTTTATAAATCGATCACTGACTTCTTCGTCCTCATAATAACATTTATTGAATTACCATCAGATTTAGTCTTTACTGTTCTTTAATTTTTCTTCTGTACCTTTTGTGGATGGTTTAACACATTCAAATTCAAGTTAAATTTAAATGTTATTTGTCACATACAGACTCAGAAGACTCAGTACAATGAACACCGAGCTGCTTTATGTTCCAGCTCTGATAACACTACAGTAAAATATCTCCATATTGGCTGAAACATATACACAATATTTTACTCGGAGATTTACATTTAAAACAAGTAGTAGTCGTCTAATTTAGAGGATGAGAAACCAGACTGTGAAATGTGTGTGTGTTCTTGTTTGGCTATCATTGTGAGGACCATATTAAGCTTTATAGGTTAGATTGGGTTTAGTTGTAATGGTTAGATTTGGGTTAGTGGCTAAGAAATGCATTATATCAGTGAATGTCCTCACTAAAATAGCTATACAAACTTGTGTGTGTGTTCTTGTTTGGCTATCATTGTGAGGACCATATTGAGTTTGATAGGTTAGATTGGGTTTAGTTGTGATGGTTAAGGTTTGGGTTAGTGGCTAAGAAATGCGTTATATCAATGAATGTCCTCACTAAAATAGCTATACAAACTGGTGTGTGTGTATGTATGTACTTGTTTGGCTATCATTGTGAGGACCATATTGGGTTTAGACATTTAGTTGTGATGGTTAGGTTAGGGTTAGTGGCTAAGGAATGCATTATATCAATGAATGTCCTCACTAAGATAGCTATACAAACTTGTGTGTGTGTTCTTGTTTGGCTATCATTGTGAGGACCATATTAAGTTTTATAGGTTAGATTGGGTTTAGTTGTGATGGTTAAGGTTTGGGTTAGTGGCTAAGAAATGCATTACATCAATGAATGTCCTCACTAAGATAGCTATACAAACCGGTATGTGTGTGTGTATGTATGTGTGTACTTGTTTGGCTATCATTGTGAGGACCATATTGGGTTTAGACATTTAGTTGTGATGGTTAAGGTTTGGGTTAGTGGCTAAGAAATTCATTATATCAGTGAATGTCCTCACTAAGATAGCTATACAGACCAGTGTGTGTGTGTGTGTGTGTGTGTGTGTGTGTGTTTGTGTGTGTGGTGGAATAATTTGAGCAGCATGCTGCCTGGTCAAGCGCCGTTTGGCCGTCGTCCTCTCAACAGTTTGTTGTGCCGGAGATTTAGGACGAGACGGCGGCTATTTGGTGCTCCTCCAGACCAGCTGGTGCACCGGATCAAGCTGTTAATGGCAAATTATCATCCTATTAATCTCTGCGAGTGCCGAGCCGTCCACAAAAGCCCACACTGTAAAAAATATCACAAAGTCGCCTCTCTACTCCTCGTGTGCAGGCCACTCGATCGTCTCTGCAGGATCAGGTCTTCACTGAGCCAAGACTGACTGACTTCCTGTGGTGTTAATGGCCTCATGAGATGAAGCCTGCAGCAGACTGGACTGACTGTGATCTGATGTCATGACTTTAACTTTCTCTCTAAAGATGAACCAGGTTATGTTTTAAGTTGTGATTTAAGCTTAATGATTACAAGCTTAAAGACCGTGTAAAGTGAATTCAGACATTTTCCTTCTAAACACATTAAATAGGTCATAGATGTATTTCTAAAAAAGGTATAAAAAGCATTTCAACCATTTAGATTTGAATTGTGGAGCTAGGATTAGCATAAACCCGCCCCTGCTGCTGTAGAGGTATAAATACATTCAGCACACACTACTACTACTACAGTCTACAGTTAGCCAGTTAGCTGAGTTAGCACTACTACTACTACAGTCTACAGTTAGCCAGTTAGCTGAGCTAGCAGCCGAGTTAGCTGCTGAGCTAGCCGCCGAGCTAGCTGCTGAGTTAGCCGCCGAGCTAGCAGCAGAAAGCTCTCAGACGTAGCGTCCATGTTTCTGGTAGAGGTGATGACTTTGATTGACAGGTGACACTTGGTAGGGGGCGGGGCTTCAGAGGCTGATTTTAACACAACTTTGAAGCCTAATTTCATATATTTGGAGATTTTTTATAATCATTCAAATTTGGCAGGATGGTTAACAACACACTTTTCTGTGGTATGTCAAACTCAGAACACATATTTATTCTTACTTTACACGGACTTTAAAGATTACAAGCTTAAGTAATTTCAAGGATAAAGTAGCATCTTCAGTTTGGGCCAGTGCAGTAAGAACATCCTCCGATCTTTATGTTAAAACGTTATCTGTTCATGAAGAAGTGTTTGTGAGATTTCATCAGTAGTGTTAATATGTTCCACAGATGATACTGGACAGAGAGACCTTTCCCATAAATGACTAAAATGTTGACGTTAATTCGCCAAAATACACGTGTTTAAAAACTCCAAATTCATCCGGTCGCAATCTGCAATGTCACCACTAGATGGCACTAAATCCCACAACCTGCACCTTTAAGTTTAATAGTGACTTACTTAGATACAAGGCTGCAGATAATTCAATTTAGCACTTTTGAGTCATATAGTGCACACACACGCACACACACACGCACACACACACACACACACACACCCACCGCTGTCAGCTGGATGAATGGGATGACAGAGTTAATGTCTCAGCTGTATGTGCCCATAAAATTGGATGAATCTTTACGGCTGTGTCATCCCATCACATAATAGTCCTTCAAGCTCCATTTTTCTCCTCTGAGCTGAACTGCAGCTCTTTCAATTTAGGCGATTCAGTCTTTTCAATTCCCTCTCTGAGGCAACAGAGGGGTGAAAAAAAAAGAAAGATCGACCCCCACCCCTTCACCTGCCTGTACTGTTAATAATTGTGTTTACCCTCTGTGGGTTCATTCATTACAGCAGCTGAGACCACAGGAGCCTCTGACCTCAGATTAAAGCAACAGGAAGCTCATTTAGAGGAGCAGAGAATAAAACGATGATCCTTTCACTCAGGATAGATCACAGACTGTATAAAAGAAATGAACGTAACACCCGTGACGTCACCCATTGGTTTGTGGACTGCTGCTTGGAAGACAATAGTTTCTAATCTAGGCAGCGCCATCTTGAAAATTTCAGGTGCATGCTGGGAAAAATAAAAACACGGATTCTACTTATATGGGCATGAGGCGGAGTCTTGGATGGACGTATGGGTGGGACCAACGGCTGAGCGGGGAGGTTGCTATGGTTACGAGGGCTGGATCTCGAGGACATTGGTCAATCAACCTGTCAATCAGGACGTAGCCACGCCCTAATGCATACCCTGCTTTATCGTCACATATAAAATCAGGGAGGCCAAAATGTCCCAAATGAACATCATACTGCATTGAAGAAGGCTTTAAACTAGCGATTGAGACCATAAACACATTTTGAAAACGTTTACTGAGGTTAGAAATCAAGTGAGAAGTTGGTGAATTCTCCATTGACTTGTATAGAGACGGTCGCCCCCTGGTGGCCTTTTGATAGAATGCAGCTCTAAGTTACTTCTCCATTGACTTGTATAGAGACGGTCGCCCCCTGGTGGCCTTTTGATAGAATGCAGCTCTAAGTTACTTCCACATTGGCTTCTTTTCAGAGGACAGGAACTCCCCGCCTGGGATAGTCATTATTTTAAGATTCTGCATTAATAAATTCAGTCTTGCCCTGAAAGATTTTTGCCTGCGCTGCACTAAATGACTGTGGACTCAGTGTGGGTTCAGTCCTCCATCACTTCCACTGAAAGCACATTTTGAAGGAGATCTTTGAATAGTGGGTCTGAACAGGAGGAATGATTACAGAGGGAAACCTCTTCACTGTTCATATAGACGCCTGACTGCGCTCAGCCTTGAAGGAAAGCTTCACAGTTTTTCAAGCCTGTCTTAAAATAACAGACTTGAAGAATTGTGAACCTTCACTTGTCAAACTCCTTCAAGGCTGAACGCAGTCAGATTATAGAGCAGCGCGACTGTAAAGTGAGTCAATACTGGATCTGACAACGTCTCAGTGTGAGTGAACAGTATTTTATATATCAGATATAAACCTAACAAATAAAACATATAACCGTCTGTCAGTCAGCTGTGACTGCTCAGAGAGGAGAGAGCAGATATGATAGAATAAATATAAAGTATGGAGGATCACAACGGTCACAGAAAGAGGAACAGAGCATTTAATCAATTAATAACTATATGTATAATAAATAAGAGGAATTATTAGAAGAGATTTACAAAAACAAATTTAAAATATTCAACAAAACCATCATTTAGAAAATACATACAATACTCCCTTCCTTCTTCCTCCCTTCCTTCCTTCTTCCTCCCTTCCTTCCCTCTTTCTCCTTTCCTTCCTCCCTTCCATCCTTCCTCCCTCCTTTCCTTCCCTCCTTCCTCCCTCCTTTCCTTCCTTCTTCCTCCCTTCCTTCCCTCTTCCTCCCTTCCTTCCCTCCTTCCTTCCTTCCTCCCTCCTTTCCTTCCCTCCTTCCTCCCTCCTTTCCTTCCTTCTTTCTCCCTCCCTTCCTTCTTTCCTCCCTCCTTTCGTTCCCTCTTCCTCCCTTCATTCCTCCTTTCCTTCCTTCTTCCTTCTTCCTTCCACCCTTCCTTCCTTGACTCTGGGCCAACAGGAGGGTTAAAGATATGCAACCTTTGTTGTCATGGCAACAGTGAACACCACCATTAACTGACATGAGCAAGATGAAGTCCATTAGAGTTTCTAAATGTCGGTTTAGATTATTTTTTGCCCAGCTCTAACACATATATGCACCTAAATGTGTCATTATATCTGCTTACAGTCACATTATAGTGTTTTATAAATCACATATTAAATATGATATATTTAAACTGTCCCCAAGTGGTTTTAGATGAATGTTAACCTTTATTTTACCTCCATAGAGAAGGAATCCTCATTTACTACCATGTCAGATTTATAATAATGTGAGAAAAACAAGTTAAATATTCAGTTTAATGAAATTCGATGTTGTGGTTTTGTGTTTCTGTCGTATTTACAGATTCAATTATGTTCCTTCCTTCCTTCCTTCCTTCTTCCTCCCTTCCTTTCTTCCTTCCTTCCTCCCTCTTCCTCCTTTCCTTCCTCCTTTCCTTCCCTCCTTCCTTCTTCCTCCCTCCTTTCCTTCCCTCCTTCCTTCCTTCCTCCTTCCTTTCCTTCCTCCCTTCCTCCCTTCCTTTCTTCCTTCCTTCCTCCGTCTTCCTCCCTCTTCTTCCTTTCCTTCCTCCTTTCCTTCCCTCTTTCTCCCTTCCTTCCTTCCTTCCTTCTTCCACCCTTCCTCCCACCTTTCCTTCCGTCTTCCTTTCCTTCCTTCTTCCTCCTTTCCTTCCCTCTTTCTCCCTTCCTTCCTCCTTTCCTTCCCTCTTTCTCCCTTCCTTCCTCCTTTCCTTCCCTCTTTCTCCCTTCCTTCCTTCCTTCCTTCTTCCACCCTTCCTCCCACCTTTCCTTCCGTCTTCCTTTCCTTCCTTCTTCCTCCTTTCCTTCCTTCTTTCTCCCTTCTTTCCTTCCTTGACTCGAGCACAACAGGAGGGTTAAAGATATGCAACCTTTGCTGTCATGGCAACAGTGAGTTTCTAAATGTTGTTTTATAAATCATATATTAAATTCTAACTGCAGAGACTTAAACTGTCCCCAAGTGGTTTTAGATGAATGTTAACCTTTATTTTACCTCCATAGAGAAGGAATCCTCATTCACTACGATGTCAGATGTTTAACAAGTTAAATATTCAGTTTAATGAAATCCGATGTCGTGGTTTTGTGTTTCTGTCGTATTTACTGATTCAGTTATCTTCCCTCCTTTCCTTCCTTCCTTCCTTCCTCCTTTCCTTCTTTCTTCCTCCCTTCCTTCCTTGACTCTTCCTCCCTTCCTTCCCTCTTATTCCTTTCCTTCCCTCTTTCTCCCTTCCTTCCTTCCTTCTCCCTTCCTTCCTCCCTCCTTTCCTTCCTCCTTTCCTTCCCTCCTTCCTTCTTCCTCCCTCCTTTCCTTCCCTCTTTCTCCCTTCCTTCCTCCTTTCCTTTCCTCTTTCTTCCTTCCTTCCTCCTTTCCTTCCTCCTTCCTCCCTTCCTTCCTTCCTCCCTTCCTTCCCTCTTCCACCCTTCCTCCAACCTTTCCTTCCTTCTTCCTTTCCTTCCTTCTTCCTCCTTTCCTTCCCTCTTTCTCCCTTCCTTCCTCCTTTCCTTCCCTCTTTCTCCCTTCCTTCCTCCTTTCCTTCCGTCTTCCTTTCCTTCCTTCTTCCTCCTTTCCTTCCCTCTTTCTCCCTTCCTTCCTTCCTTGACTCGAGCACAACAGGAGGGTTAAAGATATGCAACCTTTGCTGTCATGGCAACAGTGAGTTTCTAAATGTTGTTTTATAAATCATATATTAAATTCTAACTGCAGAGACTTAAACTGTCCCCAAGTGGCTTTAGATGAATGTTAACCTTTATTTTACCTCCACTGAGAAGGAATCCTCATTTACTACCATGTCAGATGTTTAACAAGTTAAATATTCAGTTTAATGAAATCCGATGTCGTGGTTTTGTGTTTCTGTCGTATTTACTGATTCAGTTATCTTCCCTCCTTTCCTTCCTCCTTTCCTTCCCTCCTTCCTTCTTCCTCCCTCCTTTCCTTCCTTCTTCCTTTCCTTCCTTCTTCCTCCTTTCCTTCCCTCTTTCTCCCTTCCTTCCTCCTTTCCTTCCCTCTTTCTCCCTTCCTTCCTCCTTTCCTTCCCTCTTTCTCCCTTCCTTCCTTCCTTCCTTCTTCCACCCTTCCTCCCACCTTTCCTTCCGTCTTCCTTTCCTTCCTTCTTCCTCCTTTCCTTCCCTCTTTCTCCCTTCTTTCCTTCCTTGACTCGAGCACAACAGGAGGGTTAAAGATATGCAACCTTTGCTGTCATGGCAACAGTGAGTTTCTAAATGTTGTTTTATAAATCATATATTAAATTCTAACTGCAGAGACTTAAACTGTCCCCAAGTGGTTTTAGATGAATGTTAACCTTTATTTTACCTCCATAGAGAAGGAATCCTCATTTACTACCATGTCAGATGTTTAACAAGTTAAATATTCAGTTTAATGAAATTCGATGTTGTGGTTTTGTGTTTCTGTCGTATTTACAGATTCAATTATGTTCCTTCCTTCCTTCCTTCCTTCTTCCTCCCTTCCTTTCTTCCTTCCTTCCTCCCTCTTCCTCCTTTCCTTCCTCCTTTCCTTCCCTCCTTCCTTCTTCCTCCCTCCTTTCCTTCCCTCCTTCCTTCCTTCCTCCTTCCTTTCCTTCCTCCCTTCCTCCCTTCCTTTCTTCCTTCCTTCCTCCGTCTTCCTCCCTCTTCTTCCTTTCCTTCCTCCTTTCCTTCCCTCTTTCTCCCTTCCTTCCTTCCTTCCTTCTTCCACCCTTCCTCCCACCTTTCCTTCCGTCTTCCTTTCCTTCCTTCTTCCTCCTTTCCTTCCCTCTTTCTCCCTTCCTTCCTCCTTTCCTTCCCTCTTTCTCCCTTCCTTCCTCCTTTCCTTCCCTCTTTCTCCCTTCCTTCCTTCCTTCCTTCTTCCACCCTTCCTCCCACCTTTCCTTCCGTCTTCCTTTCCTTCCTTCTTCCTCCTTTCCTTCCCTCTTTCTCCCTTCTTTCCTTCCTTGACTCGAGCACAACAGGAGGGTTAAAGATATGCAACCTTTGCTGTCATGGCAACAGTGAGTTTCTAAATGTTGTTTTATAAATCATATATTAAATTCTAACTGCAGAGACTTAAACTGTCCCCAAGTGGTTTTAGATGAATGTTAACCTTTATTTTACCTCCATAGAGAAGGAATCCTCTTTTACTACGATGTCAGATGTTTAACAAGTTAAATATTCAGTTTAATGAAATCCGATGTCGTGGTTTTGTGTTTCTGTCGTATTTACTGATTCAATTATGTTCCTTCCTTCCTTCCTTCTTCCTCCCTTCCTTTCTTCCTTCCTTCCTCCCTCTTCCTCCTTTCCTTCCTCCTTTCCTTCCCTCCTTCCTTCTTCCTCCCTCCTTTCCTTCCCTCCTTCCTTCCTTCCTCCTTCCTTTCCTTCCTCCCTTCCTCCCTTCCTTCCTTCCTGCCTTCCTTCCTTCCTCCTTTCCTTCTTTCTTCCTCCCTTCCTTCCTTGACTCTTCCTCCCTTCCTTCCCTCTTATTCCTTTCCTTCCCTCTTTCTCCCTTCCTTCCTTCCTTCTCCCTTCCTTCCTCCCTCCTTTCCTTCCTCCTTTCCTTCCCTCCTTCCTTCTTCCTCCCTCCTTTCCTTCCCTCTTTCTCCCTTCCTTCCTCCTTTCCTTTCCTCTTCCTCCCTTCCTTCCTTGACTCTTTCTCCCTTCCTTCCTTCCTTCCTTCTTCCACCCTTCCTCCCACCTTTCCTTCCGTCTTCCTTTCCTTCCTTCTTCCTCCTTTCCTTCCCTCTTTCTCCCTTCTTTCCTTCCTTGACTCGAGCACAACAGGAGGGTTAAAGATATGCAACCTTTGCTGTCATGGCAACAGTGAGTTTCTAAATGTTGTTTTATAAATCATATATTAAATTCTAACTGCAGAGACTTAAACTGTCCCCAAGTGGTTTTAGATGAATGTTAACCTTTATTTTACCTCCATAGAGAAGGAATCCTCTTTTACTACGATGTCAGATGTTTAACAAGTTAAATATTCAGTTTAATGAAATCCGATGTCGTGGTTTTGTGTTTCTGTCGTATTTACTGATTCAATTATGTTCCTTCCTTCCTTCCTTCTTCCTCCCTTCCTTTCTTCCTTCCTTCCTCCCTCTTCCTCCTTTCCTTCCTCCTTTCCTTCCCTCCTTCCTTCTTCCTCCCTCCTTTCCTTCCCTCCTTCCTTCCTTCCTCCTTCCTTTCCTTCCTCCCTTCCTCCCTTCCTTCCTTCCTGCCTTCCTTCCTTCCTCCTTTCCTTCTTTCTTCCTCCCTTCCTTCCTTGACTCTTCCTCCCTTCCTTCCCTCTTATTCCTTTCCTTCCCTCTTTCTCCCTTCCTTCCTTCCTTCTCCCTTCCTTCCTCCCTCCTTTCCTTCCTCCTTTCCTTCCCTCCTTCCTTCTTCCTCCCTCCTTTCCTTCCCTCTTTCTCCCTTCCTTCCTCCTTTCCTTTCCTCTTCCTCCCTTCCTTCCTTGACTCTTTCTCCCTTCCTTCCTTCCTTCCTTCTTCCACCCTTCCTCCCACCTTTCCTTCCGTCTTCCTTTCCTTCCTTCTTCCTCCTTTCCTTCCCTCTTTCTCCCTTCTTTCCTTCCTTGACTCGAGCACAACAGGAGGGTTAAAGATATGCAACCTTTGCTGTCATGGCAACAGTGAGTTTCTAAATGTTGTTTTATAAATCATATATTAAATTCTAACTGCAGAGACTTAAACTGTCCCCAAGTGGTTTTAGATGAATGTTAACCTTTATTTTACCTCCATAGAGAAGGAATCCTCATTTACTACCATGTCGTTTGTTTAACAAGTTAAATATTCAGTTTAATGAAATCCGATGTCGTGGTTTTGTGTTTCTGTCGTATTTACTGATTCAATTAAGTGAAATAAAAAGATATGGATGGATCTCAGCAGGAGCTTAGAGCCGTTCAGGTCTGTGATCAATCTCTCCGACATCCTCTGAGTTTTATTGGCAACACAATAAACCGAGCCGACAGTCGGAGGAGTTCAGCCCGATGTTATTTATCTGTTCATCCATTTATCTCCACGCTGAGTGTTAGTCCACAACCAGCCGGCTGAGATACAGACAGGAAGTCCTTTCATCCAGATGTGAGTTACAGACAGGAAGTCCTTTCATCCAGATGTGAGTTACAGACAGGAAGTCCTTTCATCCAGATGTGAGTTACAGACAGGAAGTCCTTTCATCCAGATGTGAGTTACAGACAGGAAGTCCTTTCATCCAGATGTGAGTTACAGACAGGAAGTCCTTTCATCCAGATGTGAGTTACAGACAGGAAGTCCTTTCATCCAGATGTGAGTTACAGACAGGAAGTCCTTTCATCCAGATGTGAGTTACAGACAGGAAGTCTTTTCATCCAGATGTGAGTTACAGACAGGAAGTCTTTTAATCCAGATGTGAGTTACAGACAGGAAGTTCTTTAATCCAGATGTGAGTTACAGACAGGAAGTCCTTTCATCCAGATGTGAGTTACAGACAGGAAGTCTTTTAATCCAGATGTGAGTTACAGACAGGAAGTTCTTTAATCCAGATGTGAGTTACAGACAGGAAGTCCTTTCATCCAGATGTGAGTTACAGACAGGAAGTCCTTTCATCCAGATGTGAGTTACAGACAGGAAGTCTTTTCATCCAGATGTGAGTTACAGACAGGAAGTCTTTTAATCCAGATGTGAGTTACAGACAGGAAGTCCTTTCATCCAGATGTGAGCTGGTGTGAGTTACAGACAGGAAGTCCTTTCATCCAGATGTGAGTTACAGACAGGAAGTCCTTTCATCCAGATGTGAGTTACAGACAGGAAGTCCTTTCATCCCTCCTTCTCTCTCTTTCCTCCCCATTACCTTCCTTCTTTCCTCTGTGCTCCTTTCCTTCCTTCTTCCTTCCTCCCTCCTTTCCTTCCTCTTCCTCCCTTCCATCCACCCTTCTTCCCTCCTTTCCTTCCTTCTTCCTTCCTACCTCCCTTCCTTCCTTCCTTCCTTCCTTCGATCTTTCTTTCCCCCATTACCTTCCATCTTTCCTTCCTCCTTCCTTCCTCCCTCCTTTCCTTCCTTCTTTCCTCCCTTCCATCCCTTCCTTCCTTCCTCCCTCCTTCTTTCCATCCTTCCCTCCTTTCCTTCCTCATTCCTCCCTCCTTTCCTTCCTTCCTTCCTTCCTTCCTTGACTGGAGAACAACAGGAGAGATTTTATTTACACATATATCACAGATCAGACCTCTCTTAGTCTTCTCCCCTCAAACTCTCCATGATACATTAACCAGCAGCTTTTTAGAAGCTTTGAAACTATGACTAGAAACTGAAAGAGATTTTTAACGTGAACTTCTGAACACAAACAGACCTTGAAGTGAGTCGGAGAGTTAACGAGGCTTCAGGGAGTTAACGAGGCTTCAGGGAGCAGCAGGTTGTTTGTCCAGCGTCGGCAGGTCGGCAGGAGTCTGACACCGTGAAGCTCTTTCATCTCTTTCTCTTCACTCAGTACATCAGTACATGTAACGTTGGGCTTTAACTAGAGAGATAGATACTGAACACTAGGTTTTAAGGAAGGAAGGAAGAAAAAGAAGAAAGGAAGGAAGGATGGAAGGAATAACGGAAGGAAGGAAGGAAGACAAATGGTTGGAAAAAAGAGAAGGGAGGAAGGAAGGAAGTAGGAAAGGAAGACAGGATGGAAATATGGAAGGAAGGAAGGAAGGAAGGAAGTAGGAAAAGAAGACAGGATGGAAATATGCAAGGAAGGAAGGAAGGAAAAAAGACAGGAAGGAAGGAAGGAAGGAAGGAAGGAAGGAAGGAAGGGCTTTAACTAGAGAGATAGAAAAGAAAGAAGTATCTGTACTACTCTATAAATACACGGTCGTACATAAAGAAGGAATAATTTAGTTTTCAGACACAATTTTGAGATTATTTACACTTTATCAAGAATAAATCATTTCATGGAAAGAGGGTTAACCCTAACCCTTCCTTCCTTCCTTCCTTCCTTCCTTCCTTCCTCCCTCCTTTCTTTCCTTCTTCCTCCCTTCCTTCCTTCCTCCCTCCTTTCCTTCCTTCCTTCCTTCCATCCTCCTTTCCTTCCTCCCTTCCTTATATCATAAATCAGATCACTCTCAGTCCTCTCCTCTCAAACTCTCTACTGAGTCTGAGTAGAAAGAGAAGGGAGAGGAGACAGAAGAGAAAGAAGAGAGGGAGGAAGAGAGGAAGGACAGACGGAAGGAAGGAGGGAAGAAGGAGGGAAGGAAGAAAGGTAGGAAGGACAGACGGAAGGAAGGGAAGAAGTTGAGGAAAAAAGGAAGGAAGAGAAGACAAGAAGTAAGGAAGGCAAGAAGGAAGGAAGAAAAAGGAGACAGGGAGGAAGAACAGACGGAAGGAAGGAAAAGAGGAAGAAGGAAACTGGGCCGTATTGGACCTCTCGGCGGCCCGGTTCTGGTCCACGAGCCTCATGTTTCCCAGCGCTGGTCTAAAGGTTAAAGGAGGATCCTGTTAGAGCTTCTTAACGTCAGCCAGAGTGACGCGTGTGATCATGGAGCCGTCGTACTTCCTGTAATCACCATCATTTGAAGGAGATTAAATTAAAAGTAAATGAAACGATTCGTCAGAGAGAGAGTCTCGGACCCCGCGAGGCCCCCGGACCCCCCGCAGGACCCGCTGATCCAATCAGCCTGTCAGAGGATGACCCCGAACCCCCCGCAGGACCCGCTGATCCAATCAGCCTGTCAGAGGATGAGTCATCGCTTTAATCAAACAGTGAATCAGTCAAGCAGCAGCAGGTCAGTCTGGTCCACCCCTGACCCGCTAGACCTGATAGACCTGATAGAGCCGCTAGAGACGGAGTTACGTAAAGACCCGGCCGCCCCGAGCCCCCCGAGACCTGAGACCTGAGTCCTGGGTCGAGTCCCGCCGTGATCTGTGATGTCATCCTGTTTGCAAAGGAGGAGAATACAAGAAGGAAGGAAGGAAGGAAGGATGAAAGGAAAAGAAGGAAGAGAATACAGGAAGGAAAGTTGGAAGGAAAAGAAGATGGGGAGGAAGGTAGGAAGGAAAGATGGAAGGTAGGAAGGAAAGAAGGGAGGAAGGAAGGAGGAGAAGAAGGAAGAGAATACAGGAAGGATAGATGGAAGGACGAGAAGACAAGAAGGAAGGAAGACAGAGAGGAAGGGAGGAAGAAAGGTAGGAAGGAAGGAATGAAGGAAGGGAAGACAGATGGAAGGAAGGAAGGAAGGAAGAAAAAAAAGAAGGAAGGACAGACAGATGGAAGGAAGGAAGGAAGACAGAGAGGAAGAAAGGTAGGAAGGACAGACGGAAAGAAGGTAGGAAGGACAGACAGAAGGAAGGAAGGAAGGAAGGAAGGAAAAAGAAGGAAAAAGAAGGAAGGAAGGAAGATGGAAAGAAGGAATAAAAGGAAAGAACAAGGAAGGAAGGACAGATGGAAGGAAAGAAGGAAGGAAAGAAGGAAGGAAGGAAGAAAAAGAAGACAGAGAGGAAGAAAGGTAGGAAGGTAAGAAGGGAAGAAGAAAGTCGTCTCTGCTCTGATTTTGAGACGTGATGCGTTTAGGTGCAAGAGGAACAGGAAGTTGCTCAACAATCTGCTTCCTTCCCCTCCAACCATCACTTCCTGTGAGCGTTATGAAGCGTTGATGTGATTCCTCTGACAGCCGAAGCTTACAGGGAGACAAACTCGATTAATGGCGGCCGGGTCGCGTTCCCCGGGAGGAAGTGAGTCTGAGAGGAAGCGACAGATGAGGGGAGGAAGTGTTTAACCCCCAGCCGATTCCTGTCAGCTCCGTCCGCACGGCGCCGCTGATCGGTACAGTAGCTCCGAAAGAGGAAAAGACAAGGAAGCAACGGGAAGAGGAGCGGACATGCTCATCAGGGAAGGAAACTGTTAGAGCTCATCGTTTCATGGAAGGAAGGAAGGAAGGAAGGAAGGAAGGAGAAAAGGAAGAGCAGGAGGAGAAGACAAGAAGGAAAGGAGGAAGAAAGGAAGGGAGGAAGGTAGGAAGGACAGACGGGAGGGAGGGAGGAAGGAAGGAAGGAAGGAAGCAAGAAAAAGAAGAAAGGAAGGGAGGAAGGACAGATGGAAGGAAGGGAGGAATAAAAAGAAAGAAGAGAAGGAGGAGAATACAGGAAGGAAAGATGGAAGGAAGGGAGGAAGGAAAGGAGTAAGGAGGGAGGGAGGGAGGAAGGAAAGAAGGAAAGGAGTAAGGAGGGAGGGAGGAAGGAAGGGAGGAAGGATGGAAGGAGGAAGGAGCAAAGAAAGAGGAAGAGAAGGAAGGACAGATGGAAGGAAGGAAGGAAGGAAGGAGAAAAGGAAGAGCAGGAGGAGAAGACAAGAAGGAAGGGAGGAAGGAAGGAAGAAAGGTAGGAAGGACAGATGGAAGGGAGGGGGGGAAGGAAGGAAGAAAGGTAGCAAGGACAGACGGGAGGGAGGGAGGAAGGAAGGAAGGAAGGAAGGAAGGAAGCAAGAAAAAGAAGAAAGGAAGGGAGGAAGGACAGATGGAAGGAAGGGAGGAAGGAAAGAAGGAAGGAAAGGAGTAAGGAGGGAGGGAGGGAGGAAGGAAAGAAGGAAAGGAGTAAGGAGGGAGGGAGGAAGGAAGGGAGGAAGGAAGCAAGGATGGAAGGAGGAAGGAGCAAAGAAAGAGGGAAGAAGGAAGGAAAGAAGGAACAGTCAAAAGAGATGGGGTCAATTTGACCCGGGAGGACGACATGAGGCTAAAAGAAAACTGTTTAAAACTGTTTACACACATATATAATAATAATTAATGAGCTTCAGAAAAATAAGGACACAAGATGATTTATTTTATTTACATTTATATTAAGTTTTCAGACATTTAAACACGAGTGAAATAAATAAATTATAATTATAATCTATTAAAGATGCTGAATCAGCTGTTTCTGGATTACTGATAAACTCTACAGATGTTTATTATATTTATAAATGATGGAATAAATAAAAATCTTAATTAATATAAATCATTTAAACACACATTAAGGTTAAACCAGTATTTAATTATGTGTTTCCTTCTTTGACCCTTTAAACCCTTTCAGAGTAAAGCTCCGATATAAACATGATGAGCTTTATTAAATATGTAAATGTCTCCGTGGAGGATCACATGACGAGCTTTTAAAGGTTAATGAGATTTAAACGTTACCATAGAAACACTAATTATATTTAAACGTTACCATAGAAACACTAATTATATTTAATATTTACATAAACACACTAAACTGAGTTTAAACGTCGCTCATTTAACAGGAAATGATGCTGAGCCTGTTTGGACTGTTCCTTCCTTCCTTCCTTCTTTCCTCTGTCCTTCTTTCCTTCCTTCCTTCTTTCCTCTGTCCTTCTTTCCTTCCTTCCTTCTTTCCTCCATCCTTCCTTCCTTTCCTCCCTTCCTTCTTTCCTTTCCTCCCTTGCTTCCTCCCTCCTTTCCTTCCTTCCTTCCCTCCCTTACTCCCTCTTTTCCTTCTTTTTTCCTTCCTTCCTTCCTTCCTTCCTTCCTTGCTTCCTCCCTCCTTCCTTCCCTCCCTTGCTTCCTCCCTCCTTTTCTTCCCTCCCTTCCTTCCTTCCTTCCTCCCTCCTTTCCTTCTTCCTTTCTTCCTTCCTTCCTTCCTTCCTCCCTCCTAACTTCTTTCTATCCTTACTTCTTCCTTCCTCCTTCCTTCCTTCCCTTCCTTCCTTCCTCCCTCCTTTCCTTCCTTCCTCCCTCCTTCTTTCCTCCATCCTTTCCTTCCTTCCATCCTTCCTTCCTTCCTTCCCTCCTGCAGCTGCAGTTACTTCCTTCCTCATCATGTGACCGGCTCACTGACTCCTCAGCGTCGTCATGCAGGTGAAGATGTTTTATGTGTAGATGTCAGAGTATCAGTCAACATGAGGAGCAGCTTTCTTTCTTTAGTTTGAAACATAGAGCTTTATTTTATTAATTTATTATTTGATGTTTTTTTGAAGCGTCTGCAGCTTGTAATCCTTCAGCTGATGTGAAGCATGAAGCGATGTGAGGCTGTGAGTGACAGAGTGACAGACGGCAGCATCTCAGGTTTCTGTAACTACATGAAATCTCTGCAGCTGTTTCATTATTTAACTTCCTGTTCTCATCTCAGTCCTCCTCTACTCTGAGAGACTCTATATCTGTCCTTCCTTCCTTCCTTCCTTCCTTCCTTCCTTCCATCTCAGTCCTCCTCTACTCTGAGAGACTCTAACATCTGTCCTTCCTTCCATCCTTCCTTCCTTCCTTCCTTCCTTCCATCTCAGTCCTCCTCTACTCTGAGAGACTCTAACATCTCAACTAGTATGAAGTTAGTTTCAGGGTTGAGTATAGCTCAGTGGGTAGAGCACCCCGCCCCGTGTGTTGAGGCTACAGTCCTCAGTTCGAATGCCGCAGAGCGGCCCTGTCCTGCATGTCATTCCTCCCCTCTCTGCCTCCCATTTCCTGTCTCTCTCTACTAACCTGTACATTAAAGGCCAAAAACCACAAAAAAAAGTTAATTTCACATGTTCAATGTGTCCAACATGAGGCCTGTGGCCTGCTGAGAGGTCCAATCCGGCCCAGTTTCCTTCTTCCTTTCCTCCTTCCTTCCTACTTTTCTTCCTCCCTTTCTTTGTTCATTCTTTCCTTCCTTCCAGTCTTCTTTTCCTTCCTTCCTTCCTTTCTTTCTTCCTCCCTGTCTTCTTTTCCTTCCTTCCTTCCTTCCTTCTGTCCTTCCTACTTTTCCTGCTTCCTTCCTTCGGTCTGTCCTTCCTCCATCTTCTTTTCTTTCTTTCCTTCCCTCTGTCCTTCCTACCTTTCTTCCTCCATCTTCTTTTCCTTCCTCCATCTTCTTTTCCTTCCTTCCTTCCTTCCTTCCCTCTGTCCTTCCTACCTTTCTTTCTTTCTTTCTTCCTTTCTTCCTTTCGGGTCGTAGCTGCTGTGGCAGTGGACCAATCACATGTCGCTTTAAATCCAAGAACGCTTGGGAATGATGTCACACCCAAGTTTGTATCGCTGTATTTATAAGTCAGAGAAGAAGAAGCTAGCTTGTAGCTCGGTTAGCCACAGATAGAAATACCAGCTGATAATATAAACTGTGACAATCAGCTGTGGATCAGGAAGTAGAGCGGGTCGGTTCGAGTCCTCCAGTCAACATGTCGATGTGTCCTTGGGGAAGATACTTAACCCCCAAACTGCTCCCGTTGCTATGCCAACACTGTATGGTTAGTTTCCAGGGTGAAT
>NC_070592.1:2245484-2265535 GCF_027409825.1 Scomber japonicus | reverse complement strand
CTTTCCTTCCTTCCTTCCTCCCTTCCTTCTTCCTCCCTACCATCCTTCCTTCTTCCTCCTTCCTCCCTCCTCCCTTCCATCCTTCTTCCTCCCTCCCTCCTTTCCTTCCTTCCTCCTTTCCTTCCTTCTTCCTCTCATCCTCCCTCCATCCCTCCCTCCATCCCTCCCTTCCTTCCATCTTTCCTTCCTTCCTTCCTTCTTCCTCCCTCCTTTCCTCCCTTTGACTGAAACATTTATTTCATAGTTACAGGAGTGAAAGTTTCTGTTCCAGCGCTTCCTTCCTTCCTTCTTTTCCTTTCTTCTTCCTCCCTTCCATCTTCCATCTTTCTTTCCTTCCCTCCTTCCTTTCCTTCCTTCCTTCCTTCCTCCTCCCTTCCTTCTTTCCCCCCTTCCATCCTTCCTTCCTCCCTACCCTCCCTCCCATCCTTCCTTCCTTCCTACTTCCTCCCTTCCATCCTTCCTTCCTTCCTCCCTCCCAACCTTCCTTCTTCCTCCCTTCCTTCTTCCTCCCTTCCTTCCATCCTTCCTCCCTCCCATCTTTCCTTCTTCCTCCCTTCCATCCTTTCTCCCTCCCTTCCTTCCTTTTTACTCCTTCCATCCTCCCTTCCTCCCTCCTTTCCTTCCTTCTTTCTCCCTTCCATCCTCCCTTCCTCCCTCCTTTCCTTCCTTCTTTCTCCCTTCCATCCTCCCTTCCTCCTCCTTTCCTTCCTTCTTTCTCCCTTCCATCCTCCCTTCCTCCCTCCTTTCCTTCCTTCTTTCTCCCTTCCATCCTCCCTTCCTCCTCCTTTCCTTCCTTCTTTCTCCCTTCCATCCTCCCTTCCTCCCTCCTTTCCTTCCTTCTTTCTCCCATCCTTCCTCCCTTCCTTCCTTCCATCCTTCCTACCCTCCCTTCCTCCCTTCCTTCCTTATCTCGAGGACACCAGGAGGATTAATTTAGTTAGCCTGAACATTTATGTCATGTTTAGTATTTACAGGAGTGAAAGTTAGTGTTCCAGCGCTGCAGACAGAGAACATGACCCACATTCATTCAGACTCATCACAAAGTCTCCACTGACCCAGAACAGCCTGTTACCCTTCACCTGCCAGATGTTTGTCTCCATCATGCATCCTCCCTCCATCCCTTCCATCCTTCCTTCCTCCCTCCCACTGACCCAGAACAGCCTGTTAACCCTTCACCAGCCAGATGTTTGTCTCCATCATGCAGCTGTGTGAACTCGTCCCAAATCATCCCCTCTGTGAGTGTGAGTCTCATTTTCTCTCCCTTCCATCCTTCCTTACTCCCTCCCTCCCTTCCTCCCATCCTTCCTTCCTCCCTCCCTCTCTCCTTTCCTTCCTTCTTCCTCCCTTCCATCCTTCCTCCCTCCCTCCCTCCCTCCCATCCTTCCTTCCTCCCTCCTTTTCTTCCTTCTTCCTCCCTTTCATCCTTCCTCCTCCCTCCATCCCTCCTTTCCTTCCTTCTTTCCTCCTTTCCTTCCTCCCTCCCTCCCTTCCTCCCATCCTTCCTTCCTCCCCTCCTTTCCTTCCTCCCTTCCATCCTTTCTTCTTCTTCCCTCCATCCTTCCTTCCTCCCTTCCTCCCCCCCTCCTTTCTTAGTCCTTTCTTTCCTTCCTTCCTCCCTCCTTTCCTCCCTCCCTCCCTCCCTTCCTCCCATCCTTCCTTCCTCCCTCCTTTCCTTCCTCCCTTCCATCCTTTCTTCTTCTTCCCTCCCAATCCTTCCTTCCCCCCTCCTTTCTTAGTCCTTTCTTTCCTTCCTTCCTCCCTCCTTTCCTCCCTCCCTCCCTCCCTTCCTCCCATCCTTCCTTCCTCCCTCCCTCCCTTCCATCCTTCCTTCCTCCCTCCCTCCCTCCCTCCCTCCCTCCCTCCCTCCCTCCCTCCCATCCTCCCTCCATCCCTCCCTTCCTTCCATCCTTCCTTCCTCCCTCCTTTCCTTCCTCCTTCCATCCTTTCTTCTTCTTCCCTCCCTCCCATCCTTCCTTCCATCCTTCTTCCTGTTTATCAGTCTGGCTCTCTCTCTCTCTCTCTCTCTCTCTCCTCTCATGTTTTAAATCAATAAAACATTTTCTCTCCTGTTGTTTCCAGATCAGATGCCTCCTTTCCTTCCTTCCTCCCTCCTTTCCTTCCATCCTCCCTCCTTTCCTTCCTCCCTTCCATCCTTTCTTCTTCTTCCCTCCCATCCTTTCTTCCTTCCTTCCACCTATTCTTCTTCCCTCCCTCCCATCCTTCCTTCCTCCCTCCCATCCTTCCTTCCTCCCTTCCTTCCATCCTTCCTTCCTGTTTCTCCGTCTGGCTCTCTCTCTCTCTCTCCTCTCATGTTTAAATCAATAAAACATTTCCTCTCCTGTTGTTTCCAGATCAGATGCTGAAGCCTGTTCCACTGCTGCTGTCTGGCTGAACGACAGACCATAATTAAACATGAATAATGTATTATTGACTCTATTAGAATAAAGTTGTGTTGTGTGAAATATTAAAAAGGAATCTGAGAAACTTGGCGTCTGTCTGTGATGAAGAGAAATGAAGAAGAAGAAGAAGAAGAGAAGAAGGAGAAACACTCAGAAACAGAAATAAACTCTGCAGGTGAAAAAAATTGTTTCTATTCTTTTAATATTTAATTTAATCAAACAATGAATTTCCACTGAGGCATGTGAGAGTTTGATTTTTTCCTTTTTGTCCATTTCCTTTTGTCTTTTTGATTTAAAACTCTAAATCATTAGTTTCTTCTTCTTCTTCTTCTTCTTCTTCTTCTTCTTCTTCTTTAGCTGCAGGTTTTCTCTTCTGTGATTATCGGTTTGTTTTCATTCATCTGCTGAAGGAGGAAAGTTTCTCTGAGCTTTCAATAGAAAACAGAGTCACACAACATTTATTGAACTACTCTATAGATTTGTGTACTTGGACTGTTCGTGTTCACAAATCTATAGATTCAATTTCGGGACTATTTCACGAACTGTCGCATCATTGCAATCATAGTTCAGTGTTAAAGTCTGTGTAAAGTGAATTCAGTCATTTTCTTCTAAACACATTAAATAGGTCATAAATGTATTTCTAAAAAAGGTGTAAAAAGCATTTCAACCATTTAGATTTGAATTGTGGAGCTAGGATTAGCATAAACCCGCCCCCTGCTGCTGTAGAGGTAGAAATACATTCAGCACACACTACTACTACTACAGTCTACAGTTAGCCAGTTAGCTGAGTTAGCACTACTACTACTACAGTCTACAGTTAGCCAGTTAGCTGAGTTAGCACTACTACTACTACAGTCTACAGTTAGCCAGTTAGCTGAGTTAGCACTACTACTACTACAGTCTACAGTTAGCCAGTTAGCTGAGTTAGCACTACTACTACTACAGTCTACAGTTAGCCAGTTAGCTGAGTTAGCACTACTACTACTACAGTCTACAGTTAGCCAGTTAGCTGAGTTAGCACTACTACTACTACAGTCTACAGTTAGCCAGTTAGCTGAGTTAGCACTACTACTACTACAGTCTACAGTTAGCCAGTTAGCTGAGTTAGCACTACTACTACTACAGTCTACAGTTAGCCAGTTAGCTGAGTTAGCACTACTACTACTACATTCTACAGTTAGCCAGTTAGCTGAGTTAGCACTACTACTACTACAGTCTACAGTTAGCCAGTTAGCTGAGTTAGCACTACTACTACTACAGTCTACAGTTAGCCAGTTAGCTGAGTTAGCACTACTACTACTACAGTCTACAGTTAGCCAGTTAGCTGAGTTAGCCGCCGAGTTAGCAGACGAGTTATGAGACGGGTTAGCCGAGGAGTTAGCCGCCGAGCTAGCAGACGAGTTAGTCGCCGAGTTAGCAGACGAGTTAACCGCAGAAAGCTCTCAGACGTAGCGTCCATGTTTCTGGTAGAGGTGATTTTTAACTTTGAAGCCTAATTTCATATATTTGGTGATTTTTTTTAATCATTCAAATTTGGCAGGGTGGTTAACAACACACTTTTCTGTGGTATGTCAAACTCAGAACACATATTTATTCTTACTTTACACAGACTTTAACCTGAAACACTGAGGATGAACTTTACAGTGAAGGAGATGCTGCTTAGAGACAAACAGCCTACAGAGCTGCAATGATTCAACGACTCACCAAAACATAACCTTTATAATAACTGATTTATAATGAATCACCATTTCAAAATCATTTCAATTCTTGATCTAATGTGGTAATAAATTAAATATATATGATAAAACCAGACGTTCAGTGACGTTTTACTGCTTTCTGTGATGTTGCAGATGAAGAGATTAATCAAGAGATGAATTACAGCAGATTATTAGATGATGATTAAAATAGTTTCAGCCCAGAACAATATTTACATATTCATAGATTTCAGATTTTCTAATGAGGGAGAAGAAGGAGACGTTATATTTAGGATTTAACAAGATTAAAACAAACATATTAGACACACATTATTATTCAAAGTAGATTTTTATATTTTAAAACATTCACACACACACACACACACACACACACATTCCTGTTTTATTAACATTTAACAGCCCTTCATCTTGACTTTAAATGTTAAAGTCTATATATTTGTCATGTGAGATAATATATGTGAGATAAAGTTAAAAGGGTTATCTCAGGTTGAGCTTGTTTTACTAACTGGAGGTGAAGAGTGTGAAAAGACACTGCTGAGCTGCATTATGGGAAATGTAGTCTCTCTGGATTCCAGCTTTTATTAGAGACTCAAATTTGGGATAATTTGGGATAATTTGACGCCTGCTGCTTTGATTTTTTTTTTTTTACCATTTTGACTAAATCTGTCTCCATAGTTCATAAAAGAATCACTGGAGTTTAATTAATGATTATCACTTGTAATAAAATCTTTTAATTGTAACCAAAGGATCCATAAAGTTAAATATAACCCAAATTTTTAATCTTTAACTGTGGATGAAAGTGTTTATTAGAAGGACTGACATTAAATTTGGTTTATAATTAATTAATGTCCTCAGGTCAAAGAAGGACAGAAGGAAGAAAGGAAGGAAGGAAGGAGGAAAGGAAGGAAGGAAAGGAGTAAAGACGAAAAGAAGAAGGAATTTAGGAGAGAAGGAAGGAAGGAAATGAGTAAGGAGGGAGGGAGGAAGGAAGGAAGGAGGAAAACAGTAAGGAAGTAAGGAGAGAAGGAAGGAAGGAAAGGAGTAAGGAGGGAGGGAAGGAAGGAGTAAAAGAGGAAGGAAGGGAGTAAGGATGAAAAACAGACTGAGAGGTTCTAATCTTTCTAATGTGTTGAAGTCAAAATTAGAAACGTTTTTTTATTTGTATGTTAGTTAATTAATGTCATTGAGCTTGGAACTGCTGAGCTGCATTATGGGAAATGTAGTCTCTCTGGATTTCAGCTTTTATTAGAGACTCAAATTTGGGATAATTTGGACTAAATCTGTCTCCATAGTTTAATTAATGATGATCACTTGTAATAAAGTCTTTTAATTGGAGCTAAAGGAGCCATAAAGATATAAAGATAAATTTTACTCTTGTTGTTCCTGTTCTCCTCCCTGTGTGTGTGTGTGTGTGTGTGTGTGTGTGTGTGTGTGTAGGGAGGAAGGAAGACGGAAGGAAGGAAGGAAGGAAGACGGAAGGAAGGAAGGAAGGACAGAAAGGGGGAAGGAAGAAAGGGAGGAAGAAGGAAGGAAAGAAGGGAGGAAGGAAGGAAGGAAGGACAGAAAGGGGGAAGGAAGAAAGGGAGGAAGAAGGAAGGAAAGAAAGGGGGAAGGAAGGAAGGGAGGAAAAGGAAGGAACGAAGGAAAGAAGGGAGGAAGGAAGACGGAAGGAAGAAGGAAGGAAAGGAGAGAGGAAGGTGTGTGTGTGTGTGTGTGTGTTAACGTGCAGTAATCAGCTCAGTATCCGTCCTGAACCTTTATGTAATGGTTGTTATGGTGATGAGCCGGCGATGACCGGCGTTAACGGCTCTTTTATCTTTTATCTCATATTAAATCTGATTTTGTGGTTTAAATGAAATCGTTGTTTCGTGACATCACATCTGCATCTCAGAGCTGCTTTTATCCTCCCGGGTCCTTCCTCTGTCCTTCCTTCCTTCCTTCCTTCCTTCCTTCATCTGTCCTTCCTTCCTTCCTTCCTTCCTTCCTTCCTTCCTTCCTTCCCTCCTCAGATCTAAGTTCAGCTGTTAGGGTAAATGTTCCCTCCTTCTGTCCTTTCTTCCTTCCTTCATCTATCCTTCCTTTCTTTCTTCCTTCCTTCCTCATCCCTCCCTCCCTCCTTTCCTTCCTTCTCCCTTCCTCCCTCCTTTCCTTCCTTCTTCCTCCCTCCTTCCTTTTCTTCCTTCTTCCTCCCTTGCTTCCCTTCCTTCCTCCTTTCCTTCCTTCTTCCCTCCTTTCCTTCCTTCCTTCCTTCCTTCCTTCTTCCCTTCTTTCCTTCCTTCCTTCCTTCCTTACTTTAGGTGCAAATGACATAAGTAGTAAGGACTCCTGCCTGTTTAAGGGTTATGTGTGATTTATGTTTACAGAATGAAACACATCGGAGCCGTATCTCATGTTCACTCACAGCTTTTAACCCCCCCCCCCCCCCCCGGAGAGCTGCTGTATTTTAACTCGCTGGTGACACGAAGGTTAAAGGTCAAAGGTTAAAGGTTAAAGGTTAAAGGGAAGGTTTCATGTTTTAATTTAATTAAGTGTAAAATACACGTATGCAACCTTTAACCTGCTGCAGCGGAAAAGATAAAGAGTTTATACGAGAGGAAATATTCAATTAGTTGATGAGTCAGCAAGAATGAAACCGTGAATTTTTCATATCGTCACAAATTTTTTCTTGTGCCGAATTTTTTTTTGCCTGTTTTCTGTCCTTGTGCCGAATTTTTTTTTTCTTGTGACAAACTTTTTTTTTCTTCTGACTGATTTTTTTTTTCTTGTGCCGAACTTTTTTTTTTTCTTGTGACGAATTTTTTTTTTTTTCTTCGACTTTGAATTTATTTTTTTTTCTTGTGGAGAACTTTTTTTTTTCTTCGACTTCGACTTTATTCTTTCAATATTGCAACTTTTTTTTTCGTGCCAAACTTTTTTTTGCCTGTTTTCTGTCCTTGTGCCGAATTTTTTTTCTTGTACCGAACTTTTTTTTTTCTTGTGCCGATTTTTTTTTTCTTGTAACAAACTTTTTTTTTTGTGCCGAACTTTTTTTTTTTGTGACAAACTTTTTTTTTTCTTGTAACAAACTTTTTTTTTTGTGCCGAACTTTTTTTTTTTGTGACAAACTTTTTTTTTTTTTCTTGTGGAGAACTTTTTTTTTTCTTCGACTTCGACTATATTCTTCTAATATTGCAACTTTTTCTCATAATGTTACGACTTTATTCTCGCAATGTTACGACTTTATTCTCGTAATGTTACGACTTTATTCTCCTAATGTTACGACTTCATTCTCGCAATGTTACGACTTTATTCTCGCAATGTTACGACTTTATTCTCGTAATGTTACGACTTTATTCTCACAATGCTATGACTTTATTCTCGTAATATTACGACTTTATTCTCCTAATGTTACGACTTCATTCTCGCAATGTTACGACTTTATTCTCGCAATGTTATGACTTTATTCTCCTAATGTTACGACTTCATTCTCGCAATGTTACGACTTTATTCTCGCAATGTTACGATTTTATTCTCGCCATGCTACGACTTTATTTTCATAATGTTACGACTCTATTCTCTTAATATTACGACTTTATTCTCGCAATGTTACAACTTTATTCTCGCAATGTTACGACTTTATTCTCGCCATGCTACGACTTTATTTTCATAATGTTACGACTCTATTCTCTTAATATTACGACTTTATTCTCGCAATGTTACGACTTCATTCTCGCAATGTTACGACTTTGTTCTCGTAATGTTACGACTTTATTCTGGTAACATTACAACTTTATTCTCATAATGTTACGACTTTATTCTGGTAACATTACGACTTTATTCTCATAATGTTACGACTTTATTCTGGTAACATTACGACTTTATTCTCATAATGTTACGACTTTATTCTGGTAACATTACGACTTTATTCTCATAATGTTACGACTTTATTCTGGTAACATTACGACTTTATTCTCATAATGTTACGACTTTATTCTGGTAACATTACGACTTTATTCTCATAATGTTACGACTTTATTCTGGTAACATTACGACTTTATTCTCATAATGTTACGACTTTATTCTGGTAACATTACGACTTTATTCTCGCAATGTTACAACTTTATTCTCGCAATGTTACGACTTTATTCTCGCCATGCTACGACTTTATTTTCATAATGTTACGACTCTATTCTCTTAATATTACGACTTTATTCTCGCAATGTTACGACTTTATTCTCGCAATGTTACGACTTTATTCTCGCAATGTTACGATTTTATTCTCGCCATGCTACGACTTTATTTTCATAATGTTACGACTCTATTCTCTTAATATTACGACTTTATTCTCGCAATGTTACGACTTTATTCTCGCAATGTTACGACTTTATTCTCGCCATGCTACGACTTTATTTTCATAATGTTACGACTCTATTCTCTTAATATTACGACTTTATTCTCGCAATGTTACGACTTTATTCTCGCAATGTTACGACTTTATTTTCATAATGTTACGACTCTATTCTCTTAATATTACGACTTTATTCTCGCAATGTTACGACTTCATTCTCGCAATGTTACGACTTTGTTCTCGTAATGTTACGACTTTATTCTGGTAACATTACAACTTTATTCTCATAATGTTACGACTTTATTCTGGTAACATTACGACTTTATTCTCATAATGTTACGACTTTAATCTGGTAACATTACGACTTTATTCTGGTAACATTACGACTTTATTCTGGTAACATTACGACTTTATTCTCATAATGTTACGACTTTATTCTGGTAACATTACGACTTTATTCTCATAATGTTACGACTTTATTCTCGCAATGTTACGACTTTATTCTCGTAATGTTACGACTTTATCTCGCAATGTTACGACTTTATTCTGGTAATATTACGACTTTATTCTAGTAATGTTACGACTTTATTCTCCTAATGTTACGACTTTATTCTCATAATGTTACAACTTTATTCTGGTAACATTACGACTTTATTCTCGCAAATATTACGACTTTTTCTCGTAATATTGCGACTTTTCTCGTAATGTTACAACTTTAATCTCGTTATATTCCGACTTTATTCTCGTAATCGAATACACTTTTTTGAAGTTTATTTTACTCACTAAACTACGATGGAGCATTAGGACCAGATTTTTTTTATTATTATTTGGAAATTATGAGAATAAAGTCGGAATATTACGACTTTATTCTCTCAATTTCCAAATATATATATATTTTTAATTCTCTTAGTCTGGCCCTAAAATAAAGTTAATTAAAGTGTGTGAAGCCTGTATATATTATATATTATATATTTAAACAGATGAATTCATCCAGTAATTAAAGCTTCAGATCTTCTTTAATAAATCCATCATGTCGGTTTGTTAGCGTGAAGAGTTATGAAGCAGAAAACAGATGTAAATATAAATATGTAAATGAGCTGCAGCCTGTCAGTCACCGCGCTGACTTCACTGATTTACTTTGTTTTAATTTACTGCGTGTTGTTTGTCTTCTGGAGGAAATACCTCAGTAAATATCATAAATAATACGTTTGATAATAGACGTGATTTCATTTAGTGAACATTAGCTGCTGCTGCTCGCTTCTCTTCCTGCAGAGCCTCAAAATGTAATGAAATAAATTCTGTATTTTTATCCACGTTTGACACGACCGTGGCCTGAGTGTGTGTGTGTGTGTGTGTGTGTGTGTGTGTGTGTGTGTGTGTGTGTGTGTGTCAGTATGCATGTGTGTTTGTGTTCCCATAAATCTTCATTCATCATCCTCACAGCCCCCCCCCTTCCCCCCTCCCCCCTCCCCCTCCTCCTGTCTACATCAGCATCACTGCCCTTCATCTCCTCTCTCCTTCCATCGACACCCTTCCTCTCTCGTTCCTCCTCCTCTCTGTCTGTTATTCACCTTGTTGCCTCCCTCCTTCTCTCTCTCTCTCTCTCTCTCTCTCTCTCTCTCTCTCTCTCTCTCTCTCTCTCTCTCTCTCCCTCTCTCTCATTGATAGTGGAGGAGATGTGACCAGCATGCCGAGTGGCTAATCGTTATTCTGCCGGCGAGCAGCAGGAGTCAGAGTGGAGTGTCAATTCACCTCCATCTCTCTCTCTGTCTCTCTCCCTCTGTCAATGTCTCTCGCCCTCTCTCTCTCCCTCTCTCTCTCTCTCTCTCTCTCTCTCTCTCTCTCTCTCTGTCTCTCTCTCTCTCTTCCTCTGTCTCTCTCTCTCTCTCTGTCTCTCTCTCCTTCTCAATGTCTCTCTCTCTCCTTCTCTCTCTCTCTCTGTCTCTCTCTCTCTCTCAATGTCTGTCTCTCTCTCTCTCTCTCTCTCTCTCTCTATGTCTCTCTCTCTCTCTCTCTCTCTCTCAATGTCTCTCTCTCTCCTTCTCTCTCTCTCTCTGTCTCTCTCTCTCTCTCAATGTCTGTCTGTCTCTCTCTCTCTCTCTCTCTCTCTCCTTCTCTATGTCTCTCTCTCTCTCTCTCTCTCTGTCTATGTCTCTCTCTCTCTCTCTCTCTCTCTCTCTCTCTCTCTCTCTCTCTCTCACCCTCTCTCTGTCTCAATGATGAAAGCAGCATCAGACCTCCGCTGAGATAACGGAGGGACAGACACTGATCATTCTGTGTTTGAGTCATGGTTTCTAACTCAGTCTCTCAACATATCAGATTATTATATTATTTATTGGATATCATGTTTTTTAAAGAAGTGTAAATTGTCTTTTATCTGAGGAATAAACACTCATTATATCCACCTTGTTCCTGCAGCTCTACATTATACTGATTTAAATAAGATCATCTCTTATTAGTGGGGACATTTATAGTATTACAGCATCAATAGAAAGAATAAAAGACAATAAATAATAAGTCAATACACAAACAAAACAAACAATACCAGTAAAAAAATATAGTTTAAAATATTGTTTGAGTGTTTCCTTTTTTCAGTTAAAGTGATTTAAGGATGAAAAACCAACTGATGATTTTGGTAAAGTAGTACCAGGTATAACAGCACCAGTTCCTAGGATGGCGAAGGCATGACCAATCGTCCTAGTCTGCCTCTGATTGGCTGGTACTCGTTGCCTTCGTTGGTTGGGTTGGTTAGATTTCTGCGTGAGGATTGAGATTGGTTAACTTTAGGGTAAGAATGTCAACGTTAGCCAATAAAAGAGAGTCATGACTTCGCCATCCTAGGAAAAAATAATAGGAAATCACACAAAATAATGACGTTAGCTAATATGTTGACATTGTTTTATGTTGTCTTTTGCAGGATAGAGTCGTTACCGTTAGCATTACTCTGATACAGCATCAGTCCTAAACCACAGACTGTATAAAAGAAATGGACGTAACATCCGTGACGTCACCCATTGGTTTGTGGACTGCTGCTCGGAAGCCAATAGTTTCTAATCTGGGCAGCGCCATCTTGAAAATTTCAGGTGCATGCTGGGAAAGATGAAGACACGGATTCTACTTATATGGGCATGAGGCGGGGCCATGGGCGGAGCGGGGAGGTTGCTATGGTTACGAGGGCTGGATCTCGAGGACATTGGTCAATCAACCTGTCAATCAGGACGTAGCCACGCCCCCTAATGCATACCCTGCTTTATCGTCACATATAAAATCAGGGAGGCCAAAATGTCCCAAATGAACATCATACTGCATTGAAGAAGGCTTTAAACTAGCGATTGAGACCATAAACACATTTTGAAAACGTTTACTGAGGTTAGAAATCAAGTGAGAAGTTGGTGAATTCTCCATTGACTTGTATAGAGACGGTCGCCCCCTGGTGGCCTTTTGATAGAATGCAGTTCTAAGTTACTTCCATGTTGGCCTCATTTCAGAGGACCAGAACTCCCCGCCATTCCTAAACACCAGGTTGTCTTTCCTAGGATGGCGAAGTCATGATAATCCCTGCTGGAACTCATTGTTTTCTGGTTGGGTTGGTTTGATTTAAGCATGAAGGTAAGAACGCCAATAATAGACAGAGTAGGGAGGGTCATCATGTCACCATCACCATCCTAGGAAAAAAAGAATCTTGTCCCTATGCACAGCTGGTTTAACACTTTCTTTACACTCTTGGTTTTAAGAATCGTAGATGAAATAACCCCGACTCTGATCATCATGTACAGAAGAGAGAAAACTCCAGAAACTCATCAGCAGTGCAGAACCAATGTGTGTGAAGTGATTCAGACTTTTATTCCTCTCAGTGTTAACGAGCTCGGGACAGAAACTTAATAACCGACGGGCCTGAAGCTTCTCAGCAGGACCTCGTTCAAATCAAAGCAGTTTTCATCTTTAAATAAAGAAATGTAATGAAATGAAGAACAGAGGAAATCTATCAGAGCATCAGCTGAAGGTCCATTACATCATGATTAAATTAACCTTCCTGTCATGCTCCCTTCTTTCCTTCCTTCCTTCCTTCCTTCCATCCATCTCTCCTTTCTTCCTTCCTTCCTTCTTTCCTTTCCTCCTACTTCTTGATCTTTCTTTCTCCTTCCTTCCTTCCTTCTGTCCTTCCTTCCTTCCATCTGTCCTTTCTTCCTTCCTTCCATCTGTCCTTTCTTCCTTATTTCCTAACCTCCTACTTCTTGTTCTTTCTTTCTCCTTCCTTCCTTCCTTCTGTCCTTCCTTCCTTCCATCTGTCCTTCCTTCCTTCCTTCTGTCCTTCCTTCCTTCCTTACATCTGTTCTTCCTCTCTCCTCTCTTTCTTTCCTTCTGCTCTCTTTCCTCTTTCCTCCTTCCTTCTGTCCTTCCTCCATCCCCCTTTTCTTCCTTCTGTCGGATCCTTTCTTCCTTCCTTCTTTCCTTTACTCCCTTCCTTCCTTCTTTCCTTTACTCCCTTCCTTCCCTCCTTCCTCCGTCCCTCCCTCCCTCCCTTCCTTCTTCCTCCCTTCCTTCCTCCCTGCCTTGTTTCCTTTACTCCCTTCCTTCCCTCCTTCCTTTCCTCCCTTCCTTCCTTGACTCGAACACAACAGGAGGGTTAAATACATGATTCTGGTCCACAGATATATTTCATGTTTCTATAATGTTTTATTATCAGTCATAAATAAGATGATCAATTCCTAAATATGTTAAACATATGATTTAAAAGCAGCATCAGGTTTGTTAAAATGGTTTTATATCATTTAAATGACATTTGCACCATTTTTTTACCAAAAGTCAGACTGAATGCTCCTGAAAATGTCAAATGGTGTAACCACAAAAGAATGATAGATATTAAATATTTTATCATCTAGGAAGAAAGAAGAGAAAGAAAGAGAAAGGAGGGAGAAGATAAAGAACGAACAAGAAGTAGGAGCAAAGGAAGGAAAGAAGGAAGGAAGGAAGGACAGGAGGAAGGAAGGAAGGAGAAAGAAAGAACAAGAAGTAGTAGGAAATGAAAGAAGGAAGGAAGGAAGAAAGGAGAGATGGAAGGAAGGACAGAAGGAAGGAAGGAAGGACAGAAGGAAGGACGGAAGGAAGGAAGGAAGAAACTAGAGATGGAAGGAACGAAGGAACGAATGAAGGAAGAAAGGACAGATGGAAGGAAGGAAGGACAGAAGGAAGGACGGAAGGAAGGACAGAAGGAAGGACAGATGGAAGGAAGGAAGGAATGAGAAAGAAAGAACAAGAAGAAGAGGAAAGGAAAGAAGGAACGAAGGAAGAAGGACAGATGGAAGGAAGGAAGGACAGATGGAAGGAAGGAAGGACAGATGAAAGGAAGGAGAAAGAAAGAACAAGAAGTAGGAGGAAAGGAAGGAAGGAAGGAAGAAAGGACAGATGGAAGGAAGGAAGGACAGAAGGAAGGAAGGAAGGAGAAAGAAAGAACAAGAAGTAGGAGGAAAGGAAGGAAGGAAGGATGGAAGGAAGGAAGGAGAAAGAAAGAACAAGAAGTAGGAGGAAAGGAAGGAAGGAACGAAGGAAGAAAGGACAGATGGAAGGAAGAAAGAAATGACAGATGGAAGGAAGGAAGGACAGAAGGAAGGAAGGAAGGAAGGAAGGAAGGAATGAAGGAAGGAGAAAGAAAGAAAGAAAGAACAAGAAGTAGGAGGAAAGGAAGGAAGGAAGGACAGATGAAAGAAGGAAGGAAGGAAGGAAGGACAGAAGGAAGGAAGGAAGGAGAAAGAACGAACAAGAAGTAGGAGGAAAGGAAAGAAGGAAGAAAGACAGATGGAAGGAAGGAAGGACAGAAGGAGGGAAGGAAGGAAGGAAGGACCGACAGGTGAATGAATGAAGGAAGGAGAAAGAAAGAAAGAAAGAACAAGAAGTAGAAGGAAAGGAAGGAAGGAAGGACAGATGAAAGAAGGAAGCAAAGAAGGAATGAATGAAGGAAGGAAGGAAGGACAAAAAGAGGATGTGTGAAGTTATTCAGTTACAGCTCCTCCTGTCATCATATAATCTCTCATCTCTCAGCAGGTCAGGAAGCAGCAGGAGCAGCAGACGGAGAACCAGACTGAAACTGAGCTCAGAGACCTGTGTTGACTTAAAGCAGGATTACATGTGACCTTTAAGTTCACACTGTTGATAAAACACAGTTAAGGACAGAAGGAAGGAAGGAGAAAGAAAGAACAAGAAGTAGGAGGAAAGGAAGGAAGGAACGAAGGAACGAAGGAAGAAAGGACAGATGGAAGGAAGGAAGGACAGAAGGAAGGAAGGAAGGAATGACAGATGGAAGGAATGAGAAAGAAAGAACAAGAAGTAGGAGGAAAGGAAAGAAGGAAGGAAGGAAGAAAGGAGAGATGGAAGGAAGGACAGAAGGAAGGAAGGAAGGAATGACAGATGGAAGGAAGGAAGGAAGGAAGGAGAAAGAAAGAACAAGAAGTAGGAGGAAAGGAAAGAAGGAAGGAAGGAAGAAAGGACAGATGGAAGGAAGAAAGAAATGACAGATGGAAGGAAGGAAGGACAGAAGGAAGGAAGGAAGGAAGGAGAAAGAAGGAACAAGAAGTAGGAGGAAAGGAAAGAATGAAGGAAGGAGAGATGGAAGGAAGGAAGGAAGGCAGGAAGGAAGGAAGAAAGGACAGATGGAAGGAAGGAAGGACAGAAGGAAGGAAGGAATGAAGGAAGGAGAAAGAAAGAACAAGAAGTAGGAGGAAAGGAAGGAAGGAAGGACAGATGAAAGAAGGAAGGAAGGACAGATGGAAGGAAGGAAGGAAGGAAGGAAGGAAGGACAAAAAAAGAATGTGTGAAGTTATTCATACGTTTATTTTCACATTTTAACTCTTTAAATTTAAACTGAACCTCACGGAGACAGTCTCAGCTCCTCATGTCTTCATCTAACCCTAACCCGTCTCAGCAGGTCAGGAAAGGAAAGAAGGAAAGGAAGGAAGAAAAGACAGATGGAAGGAAGGAAGGAAGGAAGGACAGGTGAATGAATGAAGGAAGGAGAAAGAAAGAAAGAAAAAAGAAAGAAAGAACAAGAAGTAGAAGGAAAGGAAGGAAGGAAGGACAGATGAAAGAAGGAAGGAAGGAAGGAAGGACAGAAGGAAGGAAGGAAGGAAGGAGAAAGAAAGAAAGAAAGAACAAGAAGTAGGAGGAAAGGAAAGAAGGAAGGAAGGAAGAAACTAGAGATGGAAGGAAGGAAGGAACGAATGACGGAAGAAAGGACAGATGGAAGGAAGGAAGGACAGAAGGAAGGACGGAAGAAAGGAAGGAAGGACAGATGGAAGGAAGGAAGGACAGAAGGAAGGAAGGAAGGAACGAAGGAAGGACAGATGGAAGGAAGGAAGGAAGGAAGGAAGGACAGATGGAAGGAAGGAAGGAAGGACAGGTGAATGAATGAAGGAAGGAAGGAAGGACAGATGAAAGAAGGAAGGAAGGAAGGACAAAAAAAGAATGTGTGAAGTTATTCATACGTTTATTTTCTACATTTTAACTCTTTAAATTTAAACTGAACCTCATGGAGACAGTCTCAGCTCCTCATGTCTTCATCTAACCCTAACCCGTCTCAGCAGGAGGAAAGGAAAGAAGGAAGGAAGGAAGGACAACCTCACGGAGACAGTCTCAGCTCCTCATGTCTTCATCTAACCCTAACCCGTCTCAGCAGGAGGAAAGGAAAGAAGGAACGAAGGAAGAAAGGACAGATGGAAGGAAGGAAGGAATGACAGATGGAAGGAAGGACAGAAGGAAGGAAGGAGAAAGAAAGAACAAGAAGTAGGAGGAAAGGAAAGAAGGAAGGAAGGAAGGACAGATGGAAGGAAGGAAGGAAGGAAGGAAGGAAGGAAGGACAACCTCACGGAGACAGTCTCAGCTCCTCATGTCTTCATCTAACCCTAACCCGTCTCAGCAGGTCAGGAAGCAGCAGGAGCAGCAGACGGAGAACCAGACTGAAACTGAGCTCAGAGACCTGTGTTGACTTAAAGCAGGATTACATGTGACCTTTAAGTTCACACTGTTGATAAAACACAGTTAAGGACAGAAGGAAGGAAGGACAGAAGGAAGGAAGGAGAAAGAAAGAACAAGAAGTAGGAGGAAAGGAAAGAAGGAAGGAATGACGGAAGGAAGGAAGGAAGGAAGAAAGGACAGATGGAAGGAAGGACAGAAGGAAGGAAGGAGAAAGAAAGAACAAGAAGTAGGAGGAAAGGAAGGAACGAATGACGGAAGAAAGGACAGATGGAAGGAAGGAAGGACAGAAGGAAGGACGGAAGGAAGGAAGGAAGGAAGGAAGGAAGGAGAAAGAAAGAACAAGAAGTAGGAGGAAAGGAAAGAAGGAAGGAAGGAAGAATGGACAGATGGAAGGAAGAAAGGAAGGAAATAAGGAAGGAAGGACAGATGGAAGGAAGGAAGGACAGATGGAAGGAAGGAAGGACAGAAGGAAGGAAGGAAGGACAGAAGGAAGGAAGGAAGGAGAAAGAACAAGAAGTAGGAGGAAAGGAAGGAACGAATGACGGAAGAAAGGACAGATGGAAGGAAGGAAGGAACGAATGAAGGAAGAAAGGACAGATGGAAGGAAGGAACGAACGAATGAAGGAAGAAAGGACAGATGGAAGGAAGGAAGGACAGAAGGAAGGACGGAAGGAAGGAAGGAAGGAAGGAAGGACAGATGGAAGGAAGGAAGGAAGAAAGGAAGGAAATAAGGAAGGAAGGACAGATGGAAGGAAGGAAGGACAGAAGGATGGAAGGAAGGAAGGACAGGTGAATGAATGAAGGAAGGAGAAAGAAAGAAAGAAAGAAAGAAAGAACAAGAAGTAGAAGGAAAGGAAGGAAGGAAGGACAGATGAAAGAAGGAAGGAAGGAAAGAAGGACAGATGGAAGGAAGGAAGGAAGGACAGGTGAATGAATGAAGGAAGGAGAAAGAAAGAACAAGAAGTAGGAGGAAAGGAAGAGAGTGAAACTGAAACTGAGCTCAGAGACCTGTGTTGACTTAAAGCAGGATTACATGTGACCTTTAAGTTCACACTGTTGATAAAACACAGTTACACCGAGGTTACACCGAGGTTACACCGTGCTGACAGTTATTATCAGAGCTGAGAGTTAGTGTGTTTCTGACTCTGCAGGAACATCCAGGGTAAACACACAGAAACTCTATTAATTCAAATTAAACCAAATTAAAGTGAAGATTAAATATTCAGAGCAGAGATTATGGAAATCAGTGATGTGCATGAGTGGACTGTGTGTGTGTGTGTGTGTGTGTGTGTGTGTGTGTGTGTGTGTGTGTGTGTGTGTGTGTGTGTGTGTGTGTGTGTGTGTGTGTGTGTGATGAGGAGGAGTGATGAAGGGTTAGGGCGATGTCAGTGTGTCTCATAATTAACGTCTCTAAACACTAGTGAGTGCAGTAACGTAAAGATCGACGGCTCTCCAGCAGCTGTGTTGTGTTTGTGACTGAAAGCTCGGGGGGGGGGGGGGGGGTCAGTAAGGTAACGCTGAGTGGCTGGGGGGGGGGGGGTCAGTAAGGTAACGCTGAGTGGATGGGGGGGGGGGGTCAGGTCAGTAAGGTAACGCTGAGTGGCTGGTGGGGGGGGGGGGGGGCAGTAAGGTAACACTGAGTGGGGGGGGGGGGCAGTAAGGTAACGCTGAGTGGCTGGTATGGGAGGAGGAAATGATAATTTGTCCAATCACTCTGATAGCTGTCAGTCATGATGAGTTGAGATGACATGACGTAGATGTTTCTCCTTTCAGCAGGAAAAAAAAACAAGTGGATGAAAGTTGACTAGAAAAGGTAAAAGTATCATGTTTATTAAGCCCAAACAAAAAAAAGCATCCAAAAGAGGAAGGAAAGAAAGAAGTAGGATGAGGGTAAAGATAAAATGACCAAATTAGACTCAAACCCAGGCAAAAGCTAGCATGCTGCCAGAGGCTAGCGGTAGCTTGCCAGCTAGCTCCGTAAATGAAGCGGCATTGACCGCCGCGTCCCGCTTCTCAGGACTCAGTGGACTGGCTATACTCTCTATGAGACCAGCAGGGAGCTTCTCAGGACTCAGTGGACTGGCTATACTCTCTATGAGACCAGCAGAGCTTCTCCAGACTCAGTGGACTGGCTATACTCTCTATGAGACCAGCAGAGCTTCTCAGGACTCAGTGGACTGGCTATACTCTCTATGAGACCAGCAGAGCTTCTCTGGACTCAGTGGACTGGCTATACTCTCTATGAGACCAGCAGAGACCTTCTCTGGACTCAGTGGACTGGCTATACTCTCTATGAGACCAGCAGAGAGGACTTTGGACTCAGTGGACTGGCTATACTCTCTATGAGACCAGCAGAGCTTCTCAGGACTCAGTGGACTGGCTATACTCTCTATGAGACCAGCAGAGCTTCTCTGGACTCAGTGGACTGGCTATACTCTCTATGAGACCAGCAGAGAGGACTTTGGACCTGTAAGATGAGCTTCTAATGAGTGAGTACAGCTTCTCTTTGTTTAATTAATTTGATTAAGTGTAATTAGTGGGATTTAAATCTATGGCAGTGTACCTGTCATATGTTGGAACAATGATTGTGTGAGGTCAGGGCAGGAAGTGGTAGTTTGAGCCCAGGTCAGGGCAGGATGTGGTAGTTTGAGTCCAGGTCAGGGCAGGATGTGGTAGTTTGAGTCCAGGTCAGGGCAGGATGTGGTAGTTTGAGTCCAGGTCAGGGCAGGATGTGGTAGTTTGAGTCCAGGTCAGGACAGGATGTGGTAGTTTGAGCCCAGGTCAGGGCGGGATGTGGTAGTTTGAGTCCAGGTCAGGGCAGGCTGTTAGATACGTGTTGATATGGAGCTTCGGCTGCTGTCCAGGATGAGTGTGTGTCCAGTCACCTGTAACGTTAGCCTGCAGAGTGACTATAGCAGCTCTCTCATGTGTGTGTGTGCTTGTGTTTAGGGCGGGGCCTATCACCATGACGTTACGCTGCTAAGTGTGTGTAAGTGTGTGTAAGTGTGTGTAAGTGTGTGTGTGCTGCTTTTAATCTGGTTTTACTCCTGCTGCCAAGGGTTTGTGATGAAATAGTTCAAAACAGTAAAAATTCTCCTAAATTTTAAGTTACTGTAAATGAATAATTAGTTACAGTTCCTGGTTCTGTCTCTACTAATTGATTTGACTCATTAATTATCAGGAAAAGTAAGTTTTGTGTTAAAAGTCCGACAGTCTCAGAGTTCAGTCCAGACTTTCCAACAAACCTGAAACCTCTCCAGGTTTTACTGCAGATCTGAAACTCAAAGCAGGAAGTCAGGATCAGCTGTGTGTGTGTGTGTGTGTGTGTGTGTGTGTGTGTGTGTGTGTGTGTGTGTGTGATTTATTTAGTTATTTTGTGAGGGTGTTATGGCCATTTTGATCCACACTCCGTACCAGTAGGTGGCGGTAATGCACCAATTCGTTGTTTGCCAACCGCCATTAGACAGCAGAAGAAGAAGTTGTGTGTGTGTGTGTGTGTGTGTGTGTGTGTGTGTGTGTGTGTGTGTGTGTGTGTGTGTGTGTTTTAAGTAATAAGTTTAAACTCCAGAGATGAGGATCTTGTTGGACTATGATGAACTTTACAACACGGCTGTGAAACACGGTAAGGTCACATGATCTGTG
>NC_070592.1:2237984-2240484 GCF_027409825.1 Scomber japonicus | reverse complement strand
AGTTGGGCGGCAGCCGAAGGCGGGGACCTTGGCGGTCCGACCCTCGGCTGCAGAAGCTAGCTCTAGGGACGTGGAACCTCTCTGGTGGGGAAGGAGCCTGAGCTGGTGGTCGGCCTCACCTCGACGCACAGCAAGGGCTCTGGAACCAGTCTGGAACCAGTCTCCTCCAGAGGGGTTGGACTCTCGTCCACTCTGGAGTTGCCACTGGTGAGAGGCGCCGGGCAGGGGTGGCAATACTTATTGCCCCCCGGCTTGGTGCCTGTATGTTGGAGTTTACCCCGGTAGATGGGTTAGGGTAGCCTCCCTCCGCCTTCGGGTGGGGGGACGGATCCTGACTGTTGTCTGTGCCTATGGTCCAAACAGCAGCTCAGAGTATCCACCCTTCTTGAGCCCCTTCCTCTTTTTAAGAAGGGGGACCGGAGGGTGTGTTTCAACTATAGGGGGATCACACTCCTCAGCCTCCCTGGTAAGGTCTATTCGGGGATGCTGGAGAGGAGGGTCCGTCGGATAGTCGAACTGCCCTTTGTCACCGATCCTGTTCATAATTTTTATGGACAGGATTTCTAGGCGCAGCCAGGGTGTGGAGGGGGTCCGGTTTGGTGACCTCAGGATTGGGTCACTGCTCTTTGCAGATGATGTGGTCCTGTTGGCTTCATCAGACCGTGACCTCCAACTCTCACTGGATCGGTTCGCAGCCGAGTGTGAAGCGGCCGGGATGAGAATCAGCACCTCCAAATCTGAGTCCACGGTCCTCAACCGGAAAAGGGTGGAGTGCTCTCTCCGGGTTGGGAATGAGGTCCTGCCCCAAGTGGAGGAGTTCAAGTACCTAATGCGGACTCTGCACAGATCCGTCGTGGTGAAGAGAGAGCTGAGCCGAAAGGCGAAGCTCTGGATTTACCAGTCGGTCTTGGTTCCTACCCTCACCTCTGGTCATGAGCTTTGGGTTCCTACCCTCACCTCTGGTCATGAGCTTTGGGTTCCTACCCTCACCTCTGGTCATGAGCTTTGGGTTCCTACCCTCACCTCTGGTCATGAGCTTTGGGTTCCTACCCTCACCTCTGGTCATGAGCTTTGGGTTCCTACCCTCACCTCCGGTCATGAGCTTTGGGTCGTGACCCAAAGAACAAGATGGCGGGTACAAGCGGCAGAAATGAGCTTCCTCCGTAGGCTGGCTGGGCTCTCCCTTAGAGATAGGGTGAGAAGCTCAGTTACCCGGAGGGAGCTCGGAGTAGACCCGCTGCTCCTCCACGTCGAGAGGAGCCAGGAGCCTCCCGGACACCTCCCTGGTGAGGTGTTCAGGGCCCGTCCCACCGGTAGGAGACCCAGGACTCTCGGCTGGCCTGGGAACGCCTCGGGATCCCCCGGGAAGAGCTGGACGAAGTGGCTGGGGAGAGGGAAGTCAGGGCTTCCTGCTTAGGCTGCTGTCCCCGAGACCCGACCCCAGATAAGCGGTAGAAGACTGTACAGTACATTAATGCAGCCTTAACTTTCTGCTATTTTCTACCAGTTTTTCATCTTTTGCACACCTGATTAAAGCTGAAGAGTTCACATGTTTTCAGTCATCTCATCATGTGGATGAGAAACATGAATACTTCCTTAAATAATGTGCATCAGATTAGCAGAGAAGCATGTTTATATTCACTGTGTGAGCTGTGATGCTGCAGAGTGATTCATGTGCTGTTTAAATAGAAACATGCATAAAAACATAAAAACATAGAGAGGCTCGTTGAGTTTCATCATTTTCTGACATTTTATGGATCTAACAACTGATCAATAATCTAAGAACATAATCAGAAATCATTAGTTGCAAGCTGAAGAGTTCATATTTTAAACATCCATCTCCAGCTCTGTGCAGCTCTGTGTCCCTAAAAAATGTGCATGTCATTATCAGAAGAGCCTGTTTTTATACACCATGCTCTCTGAGAGGATGCTGCAGCAGCTGATTCATGTGTTGTTTAAATTGAAACTGTGCATTAAAACAGGTGGAAGGAAACAGAGAGAGAGAGAGGGGGAGAGAGAGAGAGAGAGAGAGTGGATTATGGAGTAACATGAGGCAGCTGAGAGGAGGAGGAGGGGGATAGATGGAGGGAGGAGGGATGGAGTTGGGGGAGAGAGAGAGAGAGAGAGAGAGAGAGATGCAGTCCAGCCTCTCTGTGCTGTGAAGCAGCAGCAGCAGTCAGTCCGACACTGAAGGACACGGAGAGAAGAAGAGAAGAGAGGAGAGAGAGAGAAGAGACTCGCAGCAGCAGCAGCAGCAGCACTGAGGACGGAGCGATAACAGGAATTAAAACAAGAAGAAGAGGAGGACAAGCTTTTCTTCTTCTTCTTCTTCTCTGTGTGCGTGCGTGTTACGGAGCAGCAGCTGGATAAAGAAGACGAACCAGCAGCAGCAGCAGGAGGTAAAACAGAAGAAGAAGAAGCAGCAGCAGGAGGAAGAGGAGGTGTGTGTGTGTGTGTGTGTGTGTGTGTGTGTGTGTGTGTGTGTGTGTGTGTGTGTGTG
>NC_070592.1:2227984-2235484 GCF_027409825.1 Scomber japonicus | reverse complement strand
GTTCATGGGGTGTGTGTTCATGGTGTGTGTGTGTTCATGGTGTGTGTGTGTTCATGGTGTGTTCATGGTGTGTGTGTTCATGGTGTGTTCATGGTGTGTGTGTTCATGGTGTGTTCATGGTGTGTGTGTTCATGGTGTGTGTGTGTTTATGGTGTGTTTGGGTTAGTGCTGGTTGATATGAGCAGAATCAAGTATCACAATATTTTTGACAATATTGCAGTATATCTATGCAATGAGATTTTTTATAAATAATCTTCAGTAATGTGGATATAATGACTTAGTGGATAAAGACAGATAATGATGACATGACATGATGTCATTATAATATGGATTTATTGCTCAGCCATAGTTTGGGCTTGTGTGGACTAGAGTTATGTATATATTTTATATTTCTATGCTGCAAGTTGACTGCTCAAACAGTTTCATTATCTATCTATCAACTCGTAAATTAATCACCAGTTATTTTAATAATAGTTTAAATGTGAATATTTTCTAGTGTTGGGTTTCAGTACTCGATAACTTTTAAGGTATCGTCCGAAATAAATCGATACCAAGTTAAATCGAAACGTCTCCCGTCAAACGATACCTGAAATCGATCCTTTTTGCACCCAGAACTAGACAATTTGACTATTTCTCTGGACTTTCTCACAGCCAATCAATGCAAGCGTTATTGGCTGTAATGCATCATGTGATTGGCCCACTGTCACAGCAGCTACGACCCGTCTGTGGTGGTGAAGTCGTGGTGAATCTGAGTTAGTGTGTTTAGCAGTTCATCAGCCAAGATGCCTCCTAAACGCTCTGAAGTGAGTCTAAGCTACACACTGTTACACATGATAACACACACAGACTCAATATGTTAATGGGAATGTGATGAAGGACTCAGCTGGTATCAGGATCACTTTAAAGGTTTTTGAATTGGTGCTGGTATCACATGTTTTAAATGATACCCAGCTCTCATATTTACTGGTTTCTTTTAATCCTGTGTGACAGAAAAGTTTTTGATTTGTAGACAAAACCAAACATTTGAGGTTTAGGGTAAAGTTGGACTTTTGGGAAACTCTGATCAACATTTTATGAACCGAACAACTAATCGATTGGTTGAGGAAATAGATAGATAGAGCAGAAACAGATGAATCAGTAATTAATATTTAAAAACAATTTCAAAGGAAAAGCTCTTGTTTTAAATGTTCCACTCATCACCTTCCTGCTGTCTTCTGCTTTACTTCTTTATATTTGTCTAAATATAATTTGTTGTCTATTATATATATAATTATATATAATCTTAATATTGATTGAAGTGAGATAAAGTCTCCTTCAGCTCATTGTTTTGGTTTCATAGCTGCTCACGAGTCCTTCAAGCTTTTCATTAACCCTGAAAATAAAAAGTCGTTTCTGCACAAATCCATAAAATTCAACCTGCAGACTTTTACTGAGCCAGTTTTTATTTTAGACAGAAAAAAAAAGTGAAGTTATCTATTTTAAAAGTATTAATGAGCCAAACTGACAGCTTCAGCTCAAACATCTGCTTCCTGCTGTCAGTCCGTCTCCAGTCTGTCTCCAGCTGACGGAGAGAATCTAAAATAAAACAGCTCAAACTCAGCCTGCTGATTAAAATCTGTTATTTATACTTTACATACAAACTCTTCTTTACTAACCTGCTTTAACATAATGCACAAAGACAGAAATTAAAGCTAGAGAGATGATATTTTTCCGTTTTCGTGACTGTTTACATCATTGAGCTGTGTTTCGAGTTTAACATCAAACGTCAGCTATCATTGATTTCACCACTAGGGGGCAGCACATCAGCGAGTCTATGTTCCTTCAGTTTAATAATTAAATAAAGAATAACAGCTTTTCTTTTCTTTCAAGCATTTTCATCATCAGGTGATGTGCATTAAGGAATGATCATACCTGTGCTCTGGGAAACATAAGGATTCATTTAAATGGGAGGAAAACTTCTTAGAAATGAGGAACATCGGACCGATCCTGCCAGGATTTCAGGAGTCGCTGTGTAGCTAACAGATTCCTGGTTTTCTAGGGGTTTGTCAGCGTTAATGGTCCGATTATTAACTTGAGTTTGAGAGTCAGAAGCTTTAGTTTAGACTCAGTTAACTGTTGATACCAAAACAGCATCAATAGTTTCTTGTAGGTTGTTTTTAGGTCCAGAGATCAGTCATCACTACACCTCATCATTCAACAAGTAACACAGTGTTCAGACAGCTGATGCAGCAAAACCGGAGTATTAGAGTATTAGACGCAACTTAAACACAATATATTTTAATTTAAATGTGGAGTGTTTCCTATTAAACGGTAAAATACAGAGAGGTTGGATCTAGATGTGATTAACAGGTGATGTGCATTAAGGAAGGATCATACCTGTGCTGTGGGAAACATTAGGATTCATTTAAATGGGAGGAAAACTTCTTAGAAATTAATTAAATATCGGACCGATCCTGCCAGGATTTCAGGAGCCGCTGTGTAGCTAACAGATTCACAGGTTTCCAGGCGTTTGTCATCGTTAACGGTCCGACTATTAACTTGAGTTAGGGTTAGAGTCAGAAGCTTTAGTTTAAAACCAAAACAGCATCGATAGTTTTCTGTAGGTTGTTTTTAGGTCCAGAGATCAGTCATCACTACACTTCATCATTCAACAAGTAACACAGTGTTCAGACAGCAGATGCAGTAAAACTGGAGTATTAGACATAACTTTAACGCAATATATTTTCATTTAAAAGTGGAGTGTTTCCTATTAAACAGTAAAATACAGAGAGGTTGGATCTAGATATGATTAACAGGTGATGTGCATTAAGGAAGGATCATACCTGTGCTGTAGGAAAGTAGACCTGAGAGAACATAAGGATTAATTTAGACGGGAGGAAAACTTCTTAAATATGAGGAACATCGGACCGATCCTGCCAGGATTTCCTGAGCCGCTGTGTAGCTAACAGATTCACAGGTTTCCAGGCGTTTGTCATCGTTAACGGTCCGATTATCGACTAGAGTTAGGGTTAGAGTCAGAAGCTTTAGTTTAGACTGTGTTAACTGTTTAAAACCAAAACAGCATCGATGGTTGTTAGATAGGTTGTTTTTAGGTCTGGACGATATTTCGGACAATAGAACAGAAACATTATCATGAATAGATTCTCATTTAAATATCTGTTAATAGAAATCAGTCATCACTACACTACATCCTTTACCAGATAACACAGTGTTCAGACAGCAGATACAGTAAAAACCAGTGTATAAGATGCAACTTTAATACAATATATTTTAATTTAAAAGTGGAGTGTTTCCTATTAAACAGTGAAATACAGAGAGGTTGGATCTGGATATGATTAACAGGTGATGTGCATTAAGGAACGATCATACCTGTGCTCTGGGAAACATTAGGATTAATTTAAATGGGAGGAAAACTTCTTAAATATTTGGGAACATCGGACCGATCCTGCCAGGATTTCAGGAGCCACTGTGTAGCTAACGGATTCACAGGTTTCCAGGTGTTTGTCATCGTTAATGGTCCGACTATCAAGAGACAGAAGCTTTAGTTTAGACTCTGTTAACTGTTGATACCAAAACAGCATCGATATTTTCTTGTAGGTTGTTTTTAGGTCCAGAGATCAGTCATCACTACACTTCATCATTCAACAAGTAACACAGTGTTCAGACATCGCAGCAAAACTGACACAATATATTTCATTTAAAAGTGGAGTGTTTCCTATTAAACAGTAAAATACAGAGAGGTTGAATCTAGATGTGATTAACAGTTGATGTGCATTAAGGAAGGATCATACCTGTGCTCTGGGAAAGTAGACCTGAGAGAACATAAGGATTCATTTAGACGGGAGGAAAACTTAAATATTAGGGAACATCGGACCGATCCTGCCAGGATTTAAGGAGTTGCTGTGTAGCTAACCTGGTTTTCCAAGCGTTTGTCATCGTTAACGGTCCGACTATCGACTTGAGTTAGGGTTAGAGTCAGAAGCTTTAGTTTAAAACTAAAACAGCATCAATAGTTTCTTGTAGGTTGTTTTTAGGTCCAGAGATCAGTCATCACTCCTACACCTCATCATTCAACAAGTAACAGCAGATGCAGCAAAACCAGTATAACACAATATATTTTCATTTAAAAGTGTGGTTAATCTTATACACCAGTTGTAATGATTTATAATCATCGACGAGTGTTCAATCTTTGTAACAACTCTGATTTATTCAGCCGAACTGCAGCAGACATCAAGTACACACACGTATCAATAATACTCTTGACTCTTTGACGGCTTATCCGACGTAGCGCTTGCCGTAGTGCTGTAATAACTGTCGCAAACATAAACACTCATGACACCAGTGAAATACAGAGATGTTGGATCTAGATGTGATTATATGTATTTAAAAGGCTCCACACTAAGAACTATAACTATAACAGTGGAGTCAAACACACACAATAGACTATTACTGAGCCGTTACCTGTTACTGCTGCGTGTGTGTGTGTGTGTGTGTGTGTGTGTGTGTTGTGTGTGTTGTGTGTTGTGTGTTGGATGTTAAAATGATTCATGGTGATGATCAGAAGTGTTTCAGACTCTAGCTGCTCTGATGTTTCAGTGTTTACAGATCAAACTGATGTTGAAGTGAGAAGTGTGTGAGTGTTGAGTGTGTGTGTGTGTGTGTGTGTGTGTGTGTGTGTGTGTGTTCAATCCCTGCCTTAACCCTCCTGTTGTCCTCGAGTCAAGGAAGGAAGGACAGGAGGGAGGAAGGAAGGAGGGACAGGAGGGAGGAAGGAAGGAAAAGGAGGGAAGAAGGAAGGAAAAGGAGGGAAGAAGGAAGGAATGGAGGAAAGAAGAAGGAGGGAGGAAGGCAGGAAGGAAGGTGAGGAGGGAGGAAGAAGGAAGGAGGGAGGAAAGGAGGGAGGAAGAATGAAGGAAAGGAGGGAGGAAAGGAGGAAGGAAGGGAGGAAAGGAGGGAGGAAGGAAGGATAGGAAAGGATGGAAGAAGGAAGGGAGGAAAGGAGGGAGGAAGGAATGAGGAAAGGAAAGAAGAAGGGAGGAAGAGAGGAAGGATGAAGGAAGGAAAGAAGGACAGAGGAAAGAAGGGAGGAAAGAGAGGAGGGAGGAAGCAACAGTCAAAACAGACGGGGTTAATTTATATGTTTGCCAGTGATCATGTGTGTTTTCTTGCCTACACATGTTGCTGCTTGTGTGTGTGTGTGTGTGTGTGTGTGTGTGTGTGTGTGTGTGTGTGTGTGCGTGTGTGTGTGTGTGTGTGTGTGAGGCTGCCTACACATCTCTAAGTATTTAACATTATTGGTGCTTGTGTACATTGAGAGGAAGACTGCAGGCGATGAGAGAGAGAAACATTCAGTCTGTTTCATATCGCTCCAAACCCACACACACACACACACACACACACACACACACACACACACACACACACACACACACACACACACACACACACACACACACACACACATCTGCAGCACCTTTTCACACCCAAATGCACCATGACTCAACCGACAAGGATCTGTAACACAAACAGCAGCAGAGAGATCAGTGCAGATCAAAGTTAATGATTTAAAGATGGTCGATGATGTCATTATGATGTCATTATGATGTCATCATGATGTCATTCAGGATCATTTAACCCTTCTTCCAGCTGCTTGTAATAGTTTAACCTGCTCAGATCAAACACGTCGATGTTTCATTTCATCTAATCAATTTAAACTTGTTGACTTCTCTCTAAATCTATCAACACATTTAATTATCCACTTCCTGTTTGTCAGTAGCTGCACTTTGACCTTTAACCCCGTCTCTGTTCCTTCCTTCCTTCCTTCTGTCCTCCCTCCCTCCCTTCCTTCCTTCCTTCCTCTTCAATTTTTCCTTGGTTCTTCCCCTCCTTCCCTCTTTCTTTGCTCCCTCCTCCTTCCATACTTCTTTTCTCATTTCCTTCCATCTTTCCATCTTTCCTCCTTCCTTCCTTCCTCCCTTCTCTCCTTACTTTCTTCCTCTCTTCCTACAGTACCTCCATCCCTCCTTACTCCTTTCCTTCCTTCCTCTCTTTCTTCCTACCTCCCTCCTTACTCCTTTCCTTCCTTCCTTCTTTCTCTCCTTACTTCTTTCCTCTTTTCCTACCTCCCTCCCTCCCTACTCCTTTCCTTCCTTCCTCCCTTTCTTCCTACCTCCCTCCTTACTCCTTTCCTTCCTTCCTCCCTTTCTTCCTACCTCCCTCCTTACTCCTTTCCTTCCTTCCTTCTTTCTCTCCTTACTTCTTTCCTCTTTTCCTACCTCCCTCCCTCCCTACTCCTTTCCTTCCTTCCTTCCTTCCTGTTTCCCCCCTTCCTTCCTTCATCCTTTTTTGCCACCCTCCTTACTCCTTTCCTTCCTTTCCTTACTTCCTTCCTCTTTTCCTGCCTACCTCCCTCCCTCCTCACTCCTTTCCTTCCTTCCTCTTTTCCTTCCTCCTTTCTTGCCTCCCTCCTTACTCCTTACCTTCCTTCCTTCCTACCTGGTTTCCTCCTTACTCATTTCCTTCCTTCCTCTTTTCCTCCTTACTCCTTTCCTTCCTTCCTTTCTCCCTTCCCTCCTTCCTTCCTTCTTTCTTTCCTTCCTCTTTTCCTCCTTACTCCTTTCCTTCCTTTCTTCCTTCCTTCCTAAAGCTGTGATTGATACATGACCATTTCATCTCCACATATATGAGTATAGACAAACAGGAAGTGAGATAACGAGTGTTAAACAGTAACTAACTGAGAGGAAGCGTCTCACAGTCAGACTGCAGCTTCCTCCCTTCCTTCCTTCCTTCCTTCCTTCCTCCCTTCCTTCAGCTCTAACAGATCAGCTAGCAGGAAGTTGACTGTAATCAGCTGTTCATACACAGAGCTTTAAAATGACACGTACAGTCATCGCTGCTCATGTAGAGGAAGCAGCTCTGTGGTTCATGTTGGTGCTTCAGTCAGATGTATTAATGTGTTAATGTGTTAATATAATAAAGCAGATTTACAAACAGAAAGCATGAAAGCAACAAAGCATGAAACACAAAGACGAGAGGAACAAAGAAAAGACAAAGACTCTGATACTGAGATAAAAGTCAAAGAATAAAAAGGCCGGATGTAAAAAGCAGGCAGTGTTGGAGGGAGGGAAGGAGAGAAGGAGGAAGGGAGGAAAGGAGGGATAATTCCCGCTCTGTAGGCGGCGCTCATGAGGCGGGTCAAATTGACCCCGTCTCTTGTGACTGTTCCTTCCTTCCTTCCTTACTCCCTCTTTCTTTGCTCCCTCCTCCTTCCATTCTTCTTTCCTAATTTCCATTCCATCCTTAATTCATCCCTCCTTTCCTTCCTCCCTTCCTTCCTTCCTCTTTTCCTCCTTACTCATTTCCTCTTTCCTTCTTTCCTCCCTTCCTTCTCTCCTTACTTCTTTCCTCTTTTCCTACCTACCTCCCTCCCTCCTTACTCCTTTCCTTCCTTCCTCCCTCCTTACTCCTTTCCTCCCTTCCTTCCTATCAGTCCTACATTAG
>NC_070592.1:2192984-2222984 GCF_027409825.1 Scomber japonicus | reverse complement strand
ACTCAACCCTACCTCTGGTTTGAGTCTCTCTAATGCTGTTGTGATTTGCACTTCACGGCCACCGTAGATTTGCCTTCAGTCTGAACCAGGCAGGGAGCTCCTGTCCTCTGAAATGAGGCCAACCAGGAAGTAACTTAGAGCTGCATTCTATCAAAAGGCCACCAGGGGGCGACGTCTCTATACAAGTCAATGGAGAATTCCACCAACTTCTCACTTGATTTCTAACCTCAGTAAACGTTTTCAAAATGTGTTTATGGTCTCAATCGCTAGTTTAAAGCCTTCTTCAATGCAGTATGATGTTCATTTGGGACATTTTGGCCTCCCTGATTTTATATGTGACGATAAAGCAGGGTATGCATTAGGGGGCGTGGCTACGTCCTGATTGACAGGTTGATTGACCAATGTCCTCGAGATCCAGCCCTTGTAACCATAGCAACCTCCCCGCTCCGCCCATGGCTCCGCCTCATGCCCATATAAGTAGAATCTGTGTTTTTATTTTTCCCAGCATGCACCTGAAATTTTCAAGATGGCGCTGCCTAGATTAGAAACTATTGGCTTCCGAGCAGCAGTCCACAAACCAATGGGTGACGTCACGGATGTTACGTCCACTTCTTTTATATAGTCTGTGGTCTGAACGCAGCTTTAGTATCGGCTCGGCTCTCTTGGAACCTCGGCAGCAGGTCGAGTAGAGCTAGAACAGTTTAATGGAAAAGCTCCAATAGTTCTGCATGTTTCTATACTAATGTGAATTTATGAAGAAGAGATTAGAGAGCAACACCTGTACTTCTATATAATACCATGTTTACCTTTGTGATAGTTAGTGATGATGTTTCTGCGTGAGGATCATTAAACACACTCTTCATCTCCTCTTTAACAGAACGGAGGAGCTTCATCTCTGAAACACTCCTTCCTGTCTTTACTTTAATAACATTTAAACCTTCTTTATAGAAATGAAGCCGCCTGAAAGCACAGCTGTGACACGTTAAGTAAATATTCTAAAGTATATAATCCAGTGCTGCTGCTGCTGCTGCTTAATGATGCAGCAGAAACACACACACACCACACACACACACACACACACACACACACACACACACACACACACACACACACACACACACACACACACACACACACACAGCAGAGAGGTTCAGTCACCCTGAAAACCTCTGATTCACTGATTCACTCCACGTCTCCGTTAAACACACAACAGCAGCTCAGACGGCTCAGTTTAACTCCTCACACACAAAGAGGAAGGAAGGAGGGAAGGAAAGAAGGAGGAAGGAAAGGAGGAGGAAGGATGGAAGGAGGAAGAAGGAAGGAGGAAGGAAGGAAAGAAGGGAGGGACTGCTGCTCTTCATGTTTCACACTGATTATTATTATGATAAGAACATTGTAGGAGTTTCATCCTGTGTGTTAAACATTATATCTCCTTTAACCCTCCTGTTGTCCTCGAGTCAAGGAAGGAAGGAAAGGAGGGAGGGAGGATGGAAGGGTGGAAGGGAGGAAGGATGGAAGGGAGGAAGAAGGAAGGAAGGGAGGAAAGAGGGAGGAAGGATGGAAGGGAGGGAGGAAGGATGGAAGGGAGGAAAGAGGGAGGAAGGATGGAAGGGAAGGAGGAAGGAAGGGAGGGAGGAAAGAGGAGGAAGAAGTCTGCATCTCTCACGTCATATCTTCATGTTCACGATCTCTGAGCAGCTGGTGGAGCAACGTGGAGATAAATAGAAACTAATTATTATATCTTTATTTTTTATGTCTGACATCTTTAAACTTAATAACTGGATATTAGATTTTCTGGCTCTATAATTAGTTCTTATTATAAACTGAATTAAAAGTTTGCATCTACAGTTTTGGATGCATTTGCTTCTAGTTTATTATTAATTTAATTTAAGTCATAATTAATCTCAGTTCCTTATCAGTCATTTATTCATGTTTGATTAATCCTTAATGATGCTGTCAGAGTCTATTCTCTTTAATTATGGAAAGAAAAATACATTAACAGTTATTATTTTATGGTCCAGGAGAACATTTTATAGAATGAGCTGGAGATGTGAAGAATATGAACTCTAAAATAAAAAAAGGACAAATAAAACAAATAACTTAAATCAGAAACACTACAAACAGATCAGCAAAACAGTTACTTAAGTTTTTCTTCCAGATAAGAAATAAATAGGGCTGTCAAACGATTAATTTTTTTAATCGAGATTAATCGCATTATTTCCATAGTTAATCACGATTAATGGCGTTTTGAATTGCATGTTTAAAATCCTGTTATTTTCCATTTGAAGGCAGTTTTAAGCCATAATGTAAAGCATTTCTTACCAGAGTGTCTTAACTGGGAATCAATCACGGCTCTGCTGCGACTCCACACTCCAAAATGGTCCTTTGGTGGAGCTGAGGCTGGCTTGGCTGCACCTGGGTGTTTAGCGTGGAGGTGCTAACTCAAACTCCACGTACTCCGGTGGTAGTTAAACTCCGTTTGACAACAGGTTGCATTTTACTTTTGACTTGTCAACTGAAGCGTCTGGAAGTGTTTTAAAGTTAAACAAGCCGTTCAAAAGTCCAGTAGCTCTCTTACTTTCCATCAGCGCGGTAGGTTTACTGCAGGAGGCCACTTCAAAGCATAGCGCTACAGCTAGAGGAGCCGTCTACGGGGGAGGAGAAGGGACAAAAAGGCTTGACACATTAAAATGAGATTAAAAAAAATTAACGCGTTATGGATTGCATTAAACTAATCGTGATTAACGTGTTAACGCTGACAGGCCTAGTTATTACCCATTTAGATTTCCAATATGTGGCCATTAAATAGAGAACATTTGTTCAGCTTCCCTCGCCATCCTAGGAAAAACAACCTGATCTCTTTAGCTCTTTGGTCTCCTAGTGCAGCCTCTCATGTCTCTGCAGAGGTTTTGATATTTAATATAAATCCTTTTATATCCAGAAAATGACCAAATGTGACACGACTAACAGTAACAGTAGTAAAAAAACAACAGCATCTGTACTTCAATCCTCCACTTCTTCTTCTTCTTCTTCTTCTTCTTCTTCTTCTTCTCCTTCCTCTTCTTCTCCTTCTTCTTCTTCTTCTTCTTCTTCTTCTTCTTCTCCTTCTCCTTCTTCTTCTTCTTCTTCTTCTTCTTCTTCTTCTTCTTCTTCTTCTTCTTCTTCTTCTTCTCCTTCCTCTTCTTCTCCTTCTTCTTCTTCTTCTTCTTCTTCTTCTTCTTCTTCTTCTTCTTCTTCTTCTTCTTCTTCTTCTTCTTCTTCTTCTTCTTCTTCTTCTTCTTCTTCTTCTTCTTCTTCTTCTCCTTCTTCTTCTTCTTCTTCTCCTTCTCCTTCTCCTCCTTCTTGTCCTTCCTCTTCTTCTCCTTCTTCTTCTTCTTCTTCTTCTTCTCCTCCTCCTTCCTCTTCTTCTCCTTCTCCTTCTTCTTCTCCTTCTCCTTCTCCTTCTCCTTCTCCTCCTTCTTCTTCTTCTTCTCCTTCTTCTTCTTCTCCTCCTCCTTCCTCTTCTTCTTCTTCTTCTTCTTCTTCTTCTTCTTCTTCTTCTTCTTCTTCTTCTCCTTCTTCTCCTTCTCTCTTTAACGATGCAGCAAACAAACAAAGAGCAGCGTTTCTCTCTCTCAGCAAACACCTACTCTCTCTCTCTCTCTCTCTTTATCTCCACCGCTGCACACTTTGCTTTGACGAAAGGACACCGCTGTCTCGCTGATGTCATGGCAACAATCGTATTTATGGAGACATGAAAGAGACGGCAGCCTGTTAGCACAATGTACAGCCTGGCGGAGAGTAGTGTGGTGAAAAGGAGCACCGGTTAATTGATGGATAATAATGTAGACGCTCACAGACATGAGAGCTCCTGACGCTCGCTCTCTGCTGCTGTACGTGGGTCAAGTAGCAGAGAAGAAGAAACCTGGAGTCTGTTCATCTAATAACACACAAGAGGATGAAAGGAAGCTACTCTGAGTCTCTTATCTCTCCTGATGTCCTCTAGTCAAGGAAGGGAGGGAGGAGGGAGGAAGGGAGGGAGGAAGAAGGAAGGAGGGAGGGAGGGAGGAAAGGAGGGAAAGAGGAAGAAAGAAGGAAAGGAAGGAGGGAGGAGGAAGGAAATGAGGGAGGAAGAAGGAAGGAAAGGAGGGAGGGAGGGAGGAAAGGAGGGAGGGAGGAAAGGGAGGGGGGGGGGGGGAGAAAGGGAGGGAGGCTACTCTGAGGACGAGATCAGAGTCTCTTATCACTCCTGATGTCCTATAGTCAAGGAAGGAAGGGAGGGAGGAAGGAAGGAAGGAAAGGAGGAGGGAGGAAGGAGGAAGGAAAGGAGGGAGGGAGGAAGAAGGAAGGGAAAGAGGGAGGGAGGGAGGGAGGAAAGGAGGGAGGGAGGAAAGGGAGGGAGGGGGGAAGGAAGAAAGGGAGGGAGGGAGGAGGAAGGAAAGAATGACGGAGGAAAGAGGGAAGGGAAGAAGGTAGGGGGGAGGAAAGAAAGAAAAGGAGGGGGGAAGAAGGGAGGAAAGGAGGGAGAGAGGAAGAAGGAAGGAAAGGAGGGAGGAAGGGCAGAAGGAAGGAAGGAAAGGAGGGAGGAAGGAACGGAGGGTGGAACAGATGAATAAAGGAAGGGAAGGAAGGGAGTAAAGGAAAGAAGGAAGCTACTCTGAGTCTCTTATCCCTCCTGATGTCCTCTAGTCAAGGAAGGAAGGGAAGGAGGGAGGAAGGAAGGAAGGGAAAGAGGAAGAAAGAAGGAAAGGAAGGAGGGAGGAGGAAGGAAATGAGGGAGGAAGAAGGAAGGAAAGGAGGGAGGGAGGAAGGGAGGGAGGGAGGAAAGGGGGGGGGGGGAAGAAAGGGAGGAGGGAGGAGGAAGGAAAGAATGACGGAGGAAAGAGGGAAGGGAAAGAAGGTAGGGGGGAGGAAAGAAAGAAAAGGAGGGGGGGGAAGAAGGGAGGAAGAGGAGGGAGAGAGGAAGAAGGAAGGAAAGGAGGGAGGAAGGGCAGAAGGAAGGAAGGAAAGGAGGGAGGAAGGAACGGAGGGTGGAACAGCAGAATAAAGGAAGGGAAGGAAAGGGAGTAAAGGAAAGAAGGAAGGTACGAGAGACGGAGCAAATGAGGGAGGAAGGACAGAAGGAAGGAAAGGAAAGAGGAAAGAAGGGAGGAAAGGACGCTCGCTCTCTGCTGCTGAACGTGGGTCAAGTAGCAGAGAAGAAGAAACCTGGAGTCTGTTCATCTAATAACACACAAGAGGATGAAAGGAAGCTACTCTGAGTCTCTTATCTCTCCTGATGTCCTCTAGTCAAGGAATGAAGGGAGGAGGAAGGGAGGGAGGAAGGAAGGAAAGGAGGAGGGAGGAAGGAAGAAGGAAGATAGGGAGGGATGGAGGAAGGGAAGGAGGGAGGGAGGAAGAAGGAAGGGAAAGAGGAAGAAAGAAGGAAAGGAAGGAGGGAGGAGGAAGGAAATGAGGGAGGAAGAAGGAAGGAAAGGAGGGAGGGAGGGAGGAAAGGAGGGAGGGAGGAAAGGGAGGGGGGGGAGGGAGGGAGGGAGGGAGGAGGAAGGAAAGAATGATGGAGGAAAGAGGGAAGGGAAGAAGGTAGGGGGGAGGAAAGAAAGAAAAGGAGGGGGGGGGGAAGGGAGGAAAGGAGGGAGAGAGGAAGAAGGAAGGAAAGGAGGGAGGAAGGGCAGAAGGGAGAGAGGAAGAAGGGAGGAAAGGAGAGAGGAAGGGCAGAAGGAAGGAAGGAAAGGAGGGAGGGAGGGAGGGAGGGAGGGAGGGAGGGAGGGAGGAAAGGGAGGGGGGGAAGGAAGAAAGGGAGGGAGGGAGGAGGAAGGAAAGAATGACGGAGGAAAGAGGGAAGGGAAGAAGGTTAGGGGGGAGGAAAGAAAGAAAGGAGGGGGGAAGAAGGGAGGAAAGGAGGGAGAGAGGAAGAAGGAAGGAAAGGAGGGAGTAAGGGCAGAAGGGAGGGAGGAAGAAGGAAGGAAAGGAGAGAGGAAGGGCAGAAGGAAGGAAGGAAAGGAGGGAGGAAGGAACGGAGGGTGGAACAGCAGAATAAAGGAAGGGAAGGAAGGGAGTAAAGGAAAGAAGGAAGGTACGAGAGACGGAGCAAATGAGGGAGGAAGGACAGAAGGAAGGAAAGGAAGGAGGAAAGAAGGGAGGAAAGGAAAGAAGGAAGTGCACCGGTTAATTGATGGATAATAATGTAGACGCTCACAGACATGAGAGCTCCTGACGCTCGCTCTCTGCTGCTGTACGTGTGTCAAGTAGCAGAGAAGAAGAAACCTGGAGTCTGTTCATCTAATAACACACAAGAGGATGAAAGGAAGCTACTCTGAGTCTCTTATCCCTCCTGATGTCCTCTAGTCAAGGAAGGAAGGGAGGGAGAGAGGGAGAAGAACGAAGAAAAGGAGGGAGGAAAGGAGGGAGGAAGAGAGGGAGGGAGAGAGGGAGGAAGAACGAAGGAAAGGAGGGAAGGAGGAAGGAAAGGAGGGAAGGAAGAAAGGAGGGGAAGGAGGAAGGAAGAAGGAAGGGAAAGAGGGAGGCAGGGATGAAGAACGGAGGAAGGAAGGAAAGGAGGGAAGGAAGAAAGAAAGAAGGAGGGAGAGAGGGAGAAAGGAAAAGAGGAAGGATAGAGAGAATGAAAGGAGGAAGGAAAGGAAGGAAGGATGGAGGAAATAAGGAAGGAAGGAAGGTTGGGTGGAGGAAAGAAAGAGAGAAGGAAGGAAATCCTCTTTCATCATGTTTTAAGACAATTTAAAAACAATTTGTCTTTGAGCCTTTCCTCCTTCTTCCTCTCTCTCTCTCTCTCTCTCTCTTTCTCTCCTTCCTGCTCGAGCATCATGAACATGTTTTCCGTTCCTCTTCCCGCTGAGACTGTTTTCTTGTTTTTTGTTTTTCTCGTTCAGTTTGTTTCACTCGTTGTTTTTCTTCCTCTCATCCTCCACTCCGCTCACGTCCTCCTTCCTAATTCTGTTGTTTTTCTTGTTCTGGGTGTCGTATGAGGAGTTTCTGTAATCCTGTTTGTCGACTGTTTTAAATGAGCTCTCTCTCTCTCCTCTCTCTCTCTCTCTCTCCTCTCTCTCTCTCTCTCTCTCTCTCTCTCTCTCTCTCTGTTTCTTCTTCTTTTCTAATTCATCACACTTTAATCTCTTTACTTGTGCAGAAAAGTGTTTTAGCTCTTATTTCTTCTTCTCTCGTTTAACCTCCTGTTGTCCTCGAGTCAAGGAAGGAAAGGAGGGAGGAAGGAAGGATGGAGGGATGGGAGGGAAGGAGGTAGGGAGGAAGGATGGAGGGATGGGAGGGAAGGAGAGAAGGAAGGACGAAAGAAGGAAGGAAAGACGGACGAAAGAAGGAAGGAAGGTAGGAGGGAGGGAGGGAGGAAAGAAGGAAGGAAGGAAGAAAAGAAGGGAGGGAGGAAGGATGGATGGATGGAAGGAAGGAAAGGAGGGAGGAAGAAGGAAGGAAGGTAGGAGGTAGGGAGGAAGGATGGAGGGATGGGAGGGAAGGAAGGACGAAAGAAGGAAGGAAGGTAGGAGGGAGGGAGGGAGGAAAGAAGGAAGGAAGGGAGGAAGAAGGAAGGAAGAAAAGGAGGGAGGGAGGAAGGATGGATGGATGGAAGGAAGGAAAGGAGGGAGGAAGAAGGAAGGAAGGTAGGAGGGAGGAAAGAAGGAAGGGAGGAAGAAGGAAGGAAGAAAAGGAGGGAGGGAGAAGGATGGATGGATGGAAGGAAGGAAAGGAGGGAGGAAGAAGGAAGGAAGGTAGGAGGGAGGAAGGAAGGAAGGTAGGAGGGAGGAAAGAAGGAAGGGAGGAAGAAGGAAGGAAGGAAAGGAGGGAGGAAGGAAGGAAGGACGAAACTTTAAAACTGTTTTAATTTCAGTTTTTAAACCTGATTTCATCTCTGAAACTTGAAAGATTATTATAAGACTCAGATCTGAAACAGAAACTCTTCTTCTTGTGGTTGCAGATCTCCTCACACGCTGACGCAGGTGTGAAGACTCCAGGTGAACCCGCCCCAGGCCTCCACCAATCAGCAGGTCGTCCTCGAGGCGCCATGGCAACCGCATCCGTTCAAAGACAGCAGCAGCTGCACTGAGGACGGAGACGAGAAGAAGAAGAAGACGAAGAAGAAGTGGAAAAAGGATTCTGGTTGTTTTTAATGGATGTTGCAACTTGAGCCTCGGAGGAGCGTGGGAGTGTGTTTGATTTAGAAGAAGAAGAAAAAGAAGAAGAAAAAGAAAAAAAGAGGATTTTCTTTCCCCCTGAATTCTTTTTGGGAGCTGTGATGCAAAAAAGAAAAAACTCAACAACTCAAACAAACCTCGAGCCTCGACACGCTGGATGTAATGTGATTTAGAAGAAAAAGCTCAACAAGGAAAAAGAGAGAGAGAGAGAGAGAGAAAGAGAGAGAGAGAGAAACAACTTTTGCATGTTTGATTTTTTTCTACGAGCTTCTCCAAGATGTCGACTCAAAGGAGGTGACGTGCTGCCATGTAGCCCCCCGAAAAAACCCTGCCCTGGAAACCCCCCCGAAACACTTCCTGTAACAAACTGAGACACACGCGCTCACATCTGAGACTGAGCTGAGCCAGGAGTTATCATCCAGCCAGGCACTTCCTGTTTCCCTCTTTAATCTTTGTATTCTGAGTAATCATCTTTTTAATTAATGGCGACAGCGGTGTGAAATCTTACCCCCCCCCTCCTCCTCCTCCCCTCCTCCTTCTTCTCCTCCACCTTCCACCTCTCCGCCACTACACACCCCCCTTCCCACCACCGCCAGAGACACCTGAAACCAATTAGCAGCAGGAGATCTCGATGGAGATTAGACACAGGAGGAGCAGGAGAGATTAGATAGAAACACAAAGAGGAGGCGGAAAAAAGGCGCCAAAAGAAGAAGAGAGGGTAAAAAAAAAAAAATCCCTCTGTCAGTCATTCAGAGGGAGTCGATAGGAGGGAGGAGCGGAGGGCGGAGGATATGGCGAGATCAGCGCGGTTGCACACAGCGGAGATAACAACTAGCTGTGAGTCAGCAGGTGGAGGATACTGTAAGAGCCCCGAGTCCTGACTGACAGGAGCTCCAACTGCACAGGAGAGAGAAGGAGAGAGAAAGGAGGAGGAGGAGAAAGAGAAGAAGCTGGAGAGTCGCCACGATCGGGGCCAATTAAGAGGATTTGATTATAAAGCTTAATCTTGGCAGTCAGGTGGAAAAACAGACAGGAAGAGAAAAGAGGAGGCAGAGCAGGTGCCACCGATACACGCCATTATCTCCACCCGTCTGTAATTGAGTTTGTTTCTGCCCCCGTCGTCTGGTTTCTTCCTCTCTTAAACAAACCAGATCCATCTTTTTCTTCTCCAGAGAGAGAGAGAGAGAGAGAGAGAGAGAGAGAGAGAGAGAGAGAGAGATAGAGAGAGAGGGAGGCAGACGCTCCCAAAAAACGACATTACAAACAAGCAAAGAAAGTCTCACATGTTTAACTTTCCATCCATCAGAGCCAAACTGAGACTTTTTCTTCTTCCTCTTCCTCCCCGTGTGGATATATCCCGTCTAAAAGTTCCTCCACATCAAGCATGAGATAAAAGTTTTATTAAAGGGGACGAAATCTGGAGAGGACAGAGCAGAGAAACCCCGAGGCTCCAGCCAACCGTCCCCGAAGCTTCACATCCTCCACTTTATAAAAAAAGAAAGAAAAGTTCCTCTCTCTTTTCCCTGGAGCTTTTTTTCCCCTCTTGTGGATCGTACACTCTGCCCCCCCGTCCGTCCATCCGTCCGTCCGTCTGTCTATCCTGGACTCCGTGGAGATTAAACTGGCTTCCATCATCCAAGGGAATCTTTTGATATCAGCTCCTGGTGTCGTCATCTTCATTCTGTGAGTACTTTTTCTTCTTCTTCTTTTTCTTCTTCTTCGTCTCTCCCTCCTGCTGAGTCTGTGGCAGGTTCACGCTGCTGATGGTTAAATATATATTTTTCTATATATATAGATATGAACTGTATGTAAGACTCACTGCTGCAGCTCAGGATGTTCAGCTTGTGTAGAGACTAGAGAGTTTTTGGGTTTTGTCAGAATAACATCTGCTGATCGAGAGATGATGTATTCATGCTTGATGATCTTCAACTGGACTCTACAGGTGAAGTCTGAGGTGGTTGTGTTGGATTCAGAGAACTATGCAAGAAATGTTCGCTTTCAAAAATAATGTCATGAATCTTGAACCAAAGCTGAAAGGAACCAGTATATCAGTGAGCAGCTCTGTCAGAGTGTTTCAGCTACTCAGCAGGTCGGTTTTTGTTGTTCCTCCGTCTTTCTTTGGAGAGGTCGCCACAGTTCTTCTTCTTCTTTTCCTTCTTCTGTGGATTTTTTGGGCGACTCTTTGGCTGCTTCTGTCTCTTCATGTTATAATCCCAGACTGACTAGAGAGTTTTTGGGTTTTGTCAGAATAACAGCTGCTGATGGAGAGATGATGTATTCATGTTTGACATCTTAGCTTGATGATCTTTATCTGGACTCTACAGGTGAAGTCTGAGGTGGTTGTATTGTATTCAGGGAACTATGCAAGAAATATTCGAATTCAAAAAATTATGTCATGAATCTTGAACCAAAGCTGAAAGGAACCAGTATATCAGTGAGCAGCTCTGTCAGAGTGTTTCAGCTACTTAGCAGGTTGGTTTTTGTTGTATCTCCATCTTTCTTGGGAGAGGTCGCCACAGTTCTTCTTCTTCTTTTTACTTCTTCTGTGGATTTTTTTTTGGGTGTCTCTTTGGCTGCTTCTGTCTCTTCATGTTATAATCCCAGACTGACTCCATGATGTTGAGATCAGGTCTCTGCTGGGACCAAACCATCTGCTGTAGGACTCCTTGTTCCAGTGAACTGTGACGATTACAGATGAGCCCACAACCGCCCCCCCCCCCCCCCGCCCCCTAAAAAAACCACACACACCAAAAAAGAAGCAAAGAGGTAAAAGCTTTAGTGATGATAGATGACTGTAACACTTTAACTAACTGTGATATCAGGTAAAGTGGAGCAGAGATAATCATCTTTTTAACCTCAGTTATCTTCTCTCGCTGTGTGAGGACAGAAACCGCTCCTTATGATCCTGTTATAACTTTTAATATGTAAAAGGAACATTTCCAAACCAACAACATGATGAGGCTTTTAGATAACACATGACAAACATACAGCTGCATGTGGAGTAGGCATGGGATGATAACCATGTTCAAGGTATACCACGATATGAAAAAGCCAAATGTTCTGTCATACCGTTCCTGAGGTATGAGCTGTTTTTAGTCTGGTCAAAGACAGGAAGTGCTGGTCAAAGACAGGCAGTGCTGGTCAGGAATCCCTCAGGTGGTGCAGTTGCAGCGTAGAGTATCACGACCCCTCACACTGTCATTACAGATTCAGGTTAAATTAACATGTCTGTCTTTATTTTTCTTCCTTTTATGAACATTTTAGAGCTGGAATCACAATACCTCCATACCATGAAACCGTGATATTTTTGCTTATGGTTATCATACCACCAGAATCTCATACCAGCCCATGCCTAGTGTGGAAGGAGCTACGATACAAGCAAACTAGCTCTGGCCTTCAGTAAGGTTTAGGTGGATGATTCTTGGTCCCGCCCACTTTTACTCAAAATATGATTGGTTAATTTATCCGCCACTTTCTAAACAAACACATGCAGTTCAGTTATCTTGTTACGTTATCTTCTGTTGTGTTGAGGTCACAGATCAGTTCATTGTGCTCTTCATTAGCCAGCTAACGTTATCTACATTGAGAGCATTGCTGTTGTGTTGGGTTCGTCATGAGTTATGTTAGTTTGTGTGGAGTTTGTGTCTTTATGGAGAATTAACCAATTATTTTGGGTTCTACCATAAATCAGTGCTCCAGCTCAGTGTTTCATTGTTCCACCTGTCAGACAAAGTTGATTATTTAACTGTTTGGACAGTATTGGACAGTAGTATAGTAGTATGGGCGGCTGTGGCTCAGGAGGTAGAGCGGTCGTCCGAAGATTGGTGGTTCGATTCCCGGCTCCTCCAGTCCACATGTCGATGTGTCCTTGGGCAAGACACTTAACCCCTAATTGCTCCTGTTGCTATGCCAACGGTGTATGAATGGTTAGACTCCTCTGATGAGCAGGTTGGCACCCTGCGTGGTAGCCCCTGCCATCAGTGTATGAATGTGTGTGAAAGGGTGAATGACGTATGATGTAAAGCGCTTTGAGTGGTCGCACAGACTAGAAAGGCGCTATATAAGTACAGTCCATATTTGTTTGTGTAACTGCTCTGAACCATACAGTCTGTACTGTGATGGTTAAACACATGTTTCTAGGACAGACTCTTAATCAGGATATTCAGAGACAGCTGCTAGGAGATCTGAACACTGGAGACACAACTGAGCTTTCAGGTGTTGAAACAGGACAATCTTCTGTGTTTCAGTGTTCTTGCTTGACTGAAGTCCATCAGTGAGTTATACATGGAAACTGTTGTTGCACTGTTCTAATAAATAATGGAGGCTGTCCTGGACTGCAGCAGGACATTTACAACAAGGACAGAATGAAAAACCTTGTGTACCGACGGGTCAACGTCTGTATATTAAACACGTTAGAAATCTACATGAAGAACAACTATCTTCCTTCCTTCCTTCCTTCCTTCCTCCCTCCCTTTCTTTTTCTTTTCTTTATTTTCCTTCCTTCTTCCCCTCCTCCCCTCTTTCTTTGCTCCCTCCTCCTTCCATCCTTCCTCCATTCCTTCCTTCCCTCCTTCCTTCCTTCCTCCCTTCCTTCTCTCTTAAATTCCTTCCTCTTTTCATCCTTACTACTTTCTTTCTTTCTTTCCTTCCTTCCTTCCTTCCTTCCTTCCTTCGTCCCTCCCTCCTAACTCCTTTCCTTCCCTTCTTCCTTCCCTCCTTCCTTCCTCCCTTCCTTCTCTCCCTTCTTCCTTCCTCCCTCCCTTTCTTTTTCTTTTCTTTATTTTCCTTCCTTCTTCCTCTCCTCCCCTCTTTCTTTGCTCCCTCCTCCTTCCATCCTTCCTCCATTCCTTCCTTCCCTCCTTCCTTCCTTCCTCCCTTCCTTCTCTCTTAAATTCCTTCCTCTTTTCATCCTTACTACTTTCTTTCTTTCTTTCCTTCCTTCCTTCCTTCCTTCCTTCGTCCCTCCCTTCTAACTCCTTTCCTTCCCTTCTTCCTTCCCTCCTTCCTTCCTCCCTTCCTTCTCTCCTTTCTTCCTTCCTCCCTCCCTTTCTTTTTCTTTTCTTTATTTTCCTTCCTTCTTCCCCTCCTCCCCTCTTTCTTTGCTCCCTCCTCCTTCCATCCTTCCTCCTTTCCTTCCTTCCCTCCTTCCTTCCTTCCTCCCTTCCTTCTCTCTTAAATTCCTTCCTCTTTTCATCCTTACTACTATCTTTCTTTCTTTCCTTCCTTCCTTCCTTCGTCCCTCCCTCCTAACTCCTTTCCTTCCCTTCTTCCTTCCCTCCTTCCTTCCTCCCTTCCTTCTCTCCTTTCTTCCTTCCTCCCTCCCTTTCTTTTTCTTTTCTTTATTTTCCTTCCTTCTTCCCCTCCTCCCCTCTTTCTTTGCTCCCTCCTCCTTCCATCCTTCCTCCATTCCTTCCTTCCCTCCTTCCTTCCTTCCTTCCTCCCTTCCTTCTCTCTTAAATTCCTTCCTCTTTTCATCCTTACTACTTTCTTTCTTTCTTTCCTTCCTTCCTCCCTCCCTCCTAACTCCTTTCCTTCCCTCCTTCCTCCCTCCCTTCCTTCTCTCCCTTCCTTCCTTCCTCTTTTCCTCCTTCCTCCTGTCCTTCCTTGACCTGAGGACAACAGGAGGGTTAAACTATCTGGTGTTGTATTATTTAAAGTATCTACAGAAAGATGTATTTTTAGATGTTGGCATTGATGTTATAATAAATATTTGTCCCAGACTGCTGCAAGACATTTATGCAGACGCACACACACACACACACACACACACACACACACACACACACACACACACACACACACACACAGACGAACACAAACACAACCTTTTATTGTCCTCGGGGGGGAAATTTGTCTTGCAGCCAAACACTCAACAACACAAACAGATATGAAATACAACATGTAAAGTTTGGCATTTATATTTGATGAGATGTAAATCTCTTTGCTTCTACACGATTACACAATCTACATTTGCAATTTAAATAGTATTCTGCAGCATGAAGGCGAAAGGCATCCGAACGCTCGCTGACAGGAAGCCAATCGTAACGCGTGATGTCACCAGCAAACACAGAAAAAGAAAGACAGGGAGGAAGGAAGGAAGAAAGACAGGAAGGAAGGAAGGAAGGAAGACAGGAAGGAAGGAAGGAAGGGTGGGAGGAAGAAAAAAGGAAGGAAAATAAGACAGGAAGGAAGGACAGATGGAAGGAAGGAAGGAAAAAAAGACAGGGAGGAAGGAAGGACAGAAGGAAGGAAAATAAGACAGGAAGGAAGGAAGGAAGGACAGAAGGAAGGAAGGAAGGGAAAAAAAGACAGGGAGGAAGGAAGGAAGGAAGGACAGATGGAAGGAAGGAAGAAAGGGTGGGAGGAAGAAAAAGGGAAGGAAAATAAGACAGGAAGGAAGGACGGAAAGAAGGACAGATGGAAGGAAGGAAGGAAAAAGAAAGACAGGGAGGAAGGAAGGACAGAAGGAAGGAAAATAAGACAGGAAGGAAGGAAGGAAGGACAGATGGAAGGAAGGAAGGAAAAAAAAGACAGGGAGGAAGGAAGGAAGGAAGGAAGGACAGATGGAAGGAAGGAAGAAAGGGTGGGAGGAAGAAAAAGGGAAGGAAAATAAGGAAGGAAGGAAGGAAGGAAGGACGGAAAGAAGGACAGATGGAAGGAAGGAAGAAAGGAAGGAAGGCAGGAAAAAAGAAAGACAGGGAGGAAGGAAGGACAGAAGGAAGGAAGGAAGGACAGATGGAAGGAAGGAAGAAAGGGTGGGAGGAAGAAAAAAGGAAGGAAAATAAGACAGGAAGGAAGGAAGGAAGGAAGGAAAAAGAAAGACAGGGAGGAAGGAAGGACAGAAGGAAGGAAGGACGGACAGATGAAAGGAAGGAAGGAAGGAAGGAAGAAAAAAGGAAGGAAAATAAGACAGGAAGGAAGAAAGGAAGGAAGGAAGGAAAAAAGAAAGACAGGGAGGAAGGAAAATAAGACAGGAAGGAAGGAAGGAAGGACAGAGGAAGGAAAGAAGGAAGGAAGGAAGGAAGGAAAGAAGGAAGGAAGGAAGGAAGGAAGGAAAAAGAAAGACAAGGAGGAAGGAAAATAAGACAGGAAGGAAGGAAGGAAGGAATGAAGGACAAAATAAAGAAAGACAGGGAGGAAGGAAGGACAGAAGGAAGGAAGAGAGGAAAAAAGACGGGAAGGAAAATGGGCCGGTTTTGACCCCTCGGCCGGCCGGTTCTGGCCCATGGGCCGCATGTTTGACCCCCCTGGTCTAGAGACAGCAACGAACACATTACTGGGTAAACATGTTTCAGGACAGTTAATGAAAATAAAAGAGATAAAAATATAACATTTAAAGTGCTGATACGTGCTGATGTGTCCTGATACGTTCTGTAAAGGTCTGAAACATCCTCAGGCTTCCTGTCTGCTTTGTTCTTTATGACTGTGTCTGGATGTTTGGGCTCCTTCTCATGCTGCAGAATAAATATGGGATGGTATGGGTAAAGATGTAAAGTACCTAAGTACCTAAAACCTTCCACTCATGACTGTATGTTGCAGTGAGGGGTGTTAGGGAATGTTCCATCATTAATAAGCACTGGGTCAAACTAGGCTTTGTGGTCATAGCAAGGCCTCACCAAATGATAGGTTAGACACTGTCTCCCTTTGAGATAGTGGTAAGCAGTGTGTCTGCTCCTTTTGGGGAAAACAGGAGGCATCCTGATAGGGTTGCTATAGCAGCCGAGGTCAGATATGTGTTTGACTGTTTTCCCTGAATGGGGTAGAGGCAACTGGAGTCAGAGGTTTGATATAGTGTTGGATGTAGGACAAAGGTCCTGAGTGTTGTCTAAGCAATGTTTTGTCTATAGACCAGTACACTAAATTCTGTATATTGTAGATGTGTTGGATCTGTCCATATTTGGGCATGGCTCAACCATGGGCATTATCTGTGTGGTTTAAAGTCTATCCCCGGAGGAGAGAAACTTCAGAATTGAAGGAAGCATCAGAACATATAACATGTACTGATCATTCGTTCATTTCTCCTCCATGGAGTGAATAAACATTTTCAATACAAGACATCCTGGACTCCTGTCTACTCTCTCCATTGATGTATGGGCTGCATAATTAAAATCACTATCAAGGAGGATGCCATGTGAGCTCAGGCTTTGGTTCAATTAGCTTTTTTGTAGTTTGCTGTACATTGCATCACAATCTTTGACTTTTTAAGTTGCTTCCTTCCTCCCTTTCTTCCTTCTGTCCTTCCTCCCTTTCTTCCTTCTGTCTTTCCAACCTTTCTTCCTTCTGTCTTTCCTACCTTTCTTCCTTCTGTCCTTCCTTACTTCCTTCCTTCCTTCCTTCCATCCTTCCTTCTTTCCTTCCATCTGTCCTTCCTCCCTTTCTTCCTTCTGTCCTTCCTACCTTTCTTCTTTCTGTCCTTCCTTCCTTCTGTCCTTCCTTCTTTCCTTCCATCTGTCTTTCCTACCTTTCTTCCTTCTGTCCTTCCACCCTTTCTTCCTTCTGTCCTTCCTCCCTTTCTTCCTTCTGTCCTTCCTCCCTTTCTTCCTTCTGTCCTTCCTTCTTCCCTCCTTCCTTTTGCCTGTCTTTCCTTCCTTCCCTTCTTATTTCCTCCCTTCCTTCCTTCCTTCCTTCCTTCCATCTTTTAAATGATCCGGCCCGCATTGGCTTGTCCTGCAAACATAACTGATGTCTATTGAGTAGCTGTTGCAGGTTTCAAGCTTGTTCAGCACAGCTTGGACTATTTCTTCCACTCTTCCTCTTCCTCTTCCCCTTCCTCTTCCTCTTCCTCTGACATAGAGACGTTGTAGAGATGCTGCACATTTCTTAACGTAACAAAGAGAACATTTTAACGGCAGCGGGTGACAGTGTTGTGAGTCCTCCGGGAGATAAAATTCACTTTCTAAATCTGGCCATCAGTCCTCTGATTGATTTCCTCTCTCGCAGGCTGCTCTTGGTTTAAGTTCATTTTTATGAAAATCAAGCTGCAGAAAGTTGCTGCAGAGATAATCCATCACAGAGAACAGCGCTCCCTTTATGCTTTCTCCTTTTTTTAGGTTTGATTTTCTCTGGATGGAATACTTTAATGGCACAAAGCTCTCGAGTGTCACTTATCAGACTGTCCTTGAAAGCACCAGGAAAGAAAAACAAGATATTAAAAACTGCAGCAGCACAGAATGAACACTCTGATTTAACCAAATATGTGAAGGTTTATTGCTGATTCATTCACATCACTGAGAGCTGATTTTAAACTGTACATTAGGGATGGGGTGGTGGTGAAGGGAGGAAGGAAGAAAGAAAGGGTGGGAGGAAGAAAAAAGGAAGGAAAATAAGACAGGAAGAAAGGAAGGAAGGAAGGAAGGAAGGATGGAAAGAAGGAAAAAAGAAAGACAGGGAGGAAGGAAGGAAGGAAGGAAGGAAAAAGGAAGGAAAATAAGACAGGAAGGAAGGAAGGAAGGAAGGATGGAAAGAAGGAAAAAAGAAAGACGGGGAGGAAGGAAGGAAGGACAGATGGAAGGAAGGAAGAAAGGGTGGGAGGAAGAAAAAAGGAAGGAAAATAAGACAGGAAGGAAGGAAGGAAAGAAGGATGGAAAGAAGGAAAAAAGAAAGACAGGGAGGAAGGAAGGAAGGACAGATGGAAGGAAGGAAGAAAGGGTGGGAGGAACAAAAAAGGAAGGAAAATAAGACAGGAAGGAAGGAAAGAAGGAAGGAAGGAAGGAAGGAAGGACAAAATAAAGAAAGAAAGGGAGGAAGGACAGAAGGAAGGAAGGGAGGAAAAAAGACAGTAAGGAAAGGGGGCCGGTGTTGACCCCTCGGCGGTCCAGTTCTGGCCCACGGGCCGCATGTTTGACACCCCTGGTCTACATGTAGCAGTGACATAATGAACATAACTATAAAATCATAGGTTGAATAACTGAGAAGGTTCAGCGTGTATTTAAACTATATACTCTGTTCATTGTGGTTTATTCTGACATAGAATTTGGACACTGTGAATTAGATAACATTTTGAATTTACATTAGGGCTGTCAAACGATTAATTTTTTTAATCGAGATTAATCGCAGAATCCATAGTTAATCTCGATTAATGGCGTTTTGAATGTCATGTTTAAAATCCTGTTATTTTCCATTTGAAGGCAGTTTTAAGCCCATAATGTAAAGCATTTCTTACCAGAGTGTCTTAACTGGGAATCAATCACGGCTCTGCTGCGACTCCCACACTCCAAAATGGTCCTTTGGTGGAGCTGAGGCTGGCTTGGCTGCACCTGGGTGTTTAGCGTGGAGGTGCTAACTCAAACTCCACGTACTCCGGTGGTAGTTAAACTCCGTTTGACACAGGTTGCATTTTACTTTTGACTTGTCAACTGAAGCGTCTGGAAGTGTTTTAAAGTTAAACAAGCCGTTCAAAAGTCCAGTAGCTCTCTTACTTTCCATCAGCGCGGTAGGTTTACTGCAGGAGGCCACTTCAAAGCATAGCGCTACAGCTAGAGGAGCCGTCTACGGGGGAGTAGAAGGGACAAAAAGGCTTGCAACATTAAAATGAGATTAAAAAAAAATAACGCGTTATGGATTACATTAATCTAATCGCGATTAACCTGTTAACACTGACAGCGCTAGTTTAAATCACTGTGTATTCATTCACTGCTGAAAATAGTCCCCAACAAATGTACTATTTCCTTTTGTTTGAGTCCACCAGCTTCTGTAACATTTCCTGTTTCCTGGTTAGTAGTTAGTACAACAGGCCTGTCGATGGCAGCTTCATGGGTCACTTTGTGTGTTTGTTTCTTTCATTGAGACGAAGACGAAGCTCCTTCACGACTCACTCAGAATCTTTTCAGCTGAGTTTTATTCACACTGAACTCAGAAAAGGAGAAAAATTAACATTAATACATAGTAATATCAGCTGCTTAAAGTCTAATTTTATTTTCTTAGTAATTTTCTTACAGCTGCTGCAGAATTATTGTGTTCTGCTGTTCAAAGTAGTTTTAGTAGACGTTAAGTGTTTCGCTGTAGGAGACTTTCTCCATCCTCCTCCTCCAGCTTTACTCTCCATCCTCCTCCTCCTCCTAAATCTCCTCCCAGCTGATTCCCTCCTGAATCCTAAATCTGGCTCCCTCCTCCTCTTCCTCCCTCCTCCTCCTCCTCTTCGTCCTCTCAGCGCGTGTCGGAGAGCGTCATGGTGGGCGTTGGGTCAGGCGTCGCGCTCCCTGCATTCAATCTTTTTTTTAAATCATAGTACGAGGCTCGGATGTGATGCTGCTGCGTAGGAGGAAAGAATCAATAAGGCTCTATTCAGCTGGAGTGTGTTTCTATATATTCATGTGTGTGTGTGTGTGTGTGTGTGTGTGTGTGTGTGTGTGTGTCACTGTGTGTGTGTGTGTGTGTGTGTGTGTGTGTGTCACTGTGTGTGTGTGTGTGTGTGTGTGTGTGTGTGTGTGTGTGTGTGTGTGTATGTGTCTGTGTGTGATTTGGGCGAGCTGTCAAGTTTCAGCAGGACCTGATTGGCTGATGATGGAGGACACAGTCTGTTTATAGACCCTCAGAGCGTCACATTAGATATTTCTGATTTAACGGCTTCTTATGGACCAATTAGCCTTTTGTTGCTTCAGTGAAGAGGCGGGGAACATCATCCAGGCCGCTGTGTTTTTATATTTTAAGTGTTTTCTGTATTTTTTGGCAGCGAACTGAAGAGCAGAAACACTTGAGTTGATGTGAGGAACAATAATAATATAATAAAGCATGAATGTGTAAATCAGGGCCTGAATTTCAGCGCAGGATTGTGGGTATTGGGCACAATTTAATTGATTCCCGCGAATCCAACACTTATAATGCTGGAAACACATTTACAGCGATGTATATTAATGTTCAACCAACGGCTGCAGCGGTGCTTACTGCAGGACGACTGGCCAAAACCGCTGTGTCCGACTGTCTGACTGCGACCCTGAACACACCTGTAACTCTCTGTACCTCCCGCTAGCATAACACAGACAAGCTAACAGTGATATTAAGTTTAAGGAAACAAACACAGACCGCTGGCTAAAACATAAATCTACAGAACAGAGCAGAACCTGCTCAGAAAAAAACAGTGGAGCCCAAATGACAACGCTACTGATGCTGAATATCACTACTTAACTGTATAATACTATATAACTTGTAATTACTATAAAATATAGTTCAGAGAATAAAACTACTAAAGTGTTTACTAAATAACTAATTACTATATAATATAGTTCCTTAAATTGAAGGAAAGTGCCAAAATACAATCTGCAGTAAGAATAGGACAGGGTGAGACCTATAATCCCCCCAACAGAGTAACACCCCCCCCTTATATGAAGCATTTAAGGGGGGAATTCCCCCCTATTTTAAAAATGAATTTCAGGCCCTGGTGTTTCACAGACATGTTAAAAGCTGTGGAGCTTCGTGGAGCTTGGTCAGCAGTCGTGTGGAAGTGAAGACGTTTCTGCTGCCAGTCAAAGCTGAGACGTTTGTGATAATCACTTTGGACGGATGAAGATCGTCTGAAATGAGTTGTGACACAAACATGAGAAGCTAACGTGAAGCAGCTGCTGTCTGAACTTCATAGTCTGAACTGAACCTGATCATAAAGCAGCAGGACCCTAACCCTCTAACCCTCTAACCCTTGTGTCAAAAGATTAGAGTCACAATGATTCATCAATTAATCCTGATAATAGAATGAAGTTTTAAAACAAATGTCCTTGGTAGTCTGTGATAAACGGTGTACTATGTTTCATCTGATTATTTCTTATAGTCAGAATAATCCAGAAATGATGCTTTTTAGAACTCGAATTCAAGATGTATAAGATCAGATCAATGTTCACAAGAACTGAAGAAATAGTGATAATATATATATTATTAGAGTTTTTATGATGAGTCTTAATGGAACAGTCATTTTTGACCAGGAACACAACATGAGGGTTAAATAACTTTTAACGCATACCTGCCCAACATACACTGGTTCTAGCTTCTCTATATAATGTTGTTCTCTTCATACAGGAGAGTAAAGCAACATTTATGAGTTTTGGACTGTTGATCTCAATCATTGTTTGCAGCTTTTTACCCAACCAGCTTCCTCCTAACAAGCAAGAAATAACCTATTAAAATCTAATAAAGTTGCATTATATTGATATTAGGGCTGGGCAATATAGATACAATCAAATATCATGATATTTTTGACCAAATACCTCGATATCGTAACAGTATTGTAGGAATGACTATCAGTAATGTGGATATAATGACTAAGTGAGTAAAAGGCAAATAACAGAAGAGCTAGACCAGTCTGGTAAATTCAGAATAAATCCATTTTATATCCTAATTCTGATACGATATCTAACCCGAAGTGACATCGGAGCATCGTCTGCATAGAAAACCACTCTTTGGCGTATTGGAGTAATATCTCGTTACTCGCCTGCAGACTGAAGAGTTTCTGCTCACCTGAACTCACCTGAACTCACCTGCTGCTTCCTCCAAACAGCCCAAACTCCTCAGGAAGGTATTTAAACCCAATCTGGGTGAAACAAGGACATTCCCTCCCATAAAGGCTTATGAAGCGCTATCCGTCCCTCCGTCATTAAACGCTCCATCACTGAGCGTCCACATCCATCCGACTCTATCAGTCGCGGCTGCTAAAGAGCTTCTGTCTGCAGACGCTATTACCTGAGCAGGGAAGGAACGGCACGGGAAGATAACGATTATAGAGCCGCCGGCATTTTCCCTCCATCGCTCTTCCTGCTGGGAGCTCAGGAGGGGGGGAGGGGGGGGGGGTGGGAGGGCTGGGCGAGCGGGCGGACGGAGGCTTGAGAAGAGTCAGAGCTGCTCGGTCACTGTCTGGACGGCTCGCTGCTTCCTGTCGATAATTGAGGAGCCGTATTGATATCCTGCTCGGCCACGATAAAGGAAAATCACCTCTATTTACTGTTAATGGCTCCGAGTGGAGATGGCCTCATGGTGCAGGAAGTGGAGCGACTTCGAGGCAGCAGGGAGAAAAAAAAAAAGAAAGAAGTAACACAAATACCTCTGACAGGATAAGAATGAGGATTTAATTCCACGGTGAAGGTTTGTGTTGAGAGGGAAAGCTCTTTATTTTATTTCTCTCATTATTTTCTCTGCTGTAACATTAAACGAGATCAACAGGACGAGACGAATCAAAGCTTAAAAGCTGCCGTCCTGCAGGAGAAGCTCTCCTTACATCACTGCTTCCTGCTTCCTGATTCTCTTCCTCTGGTTCCCAACGGAGCGTCTCAGCTGCTGATCAGCTGATCAAACGTTCACATCAACCTGATAGAAAACTACTAGAGCTGTCAAACGATTAATTTTTAAATCGAGATTAATCGCAGAATTTCCATAGTTAAACACGATTAATGGCGTTTTGAATGTCATGTTTAAAATCCTGTTATTTTCCATTTGAAGGCAGTTTTAAGCCCATAATGTAAAGCATTTCTTACCAGAGTGTCTTAACTGGGAATCAATCACGGCTCTGCTGCGACTCCCACACTCCAAAATGGTCCTTTGGTGGAGCTGAGGCTGGCTTGGCTGCACCTGGGTGTTTAGCGTGGAGGTGCTAACTCAAACTCCACGTACTCCGGTGGTAGTTAAACTCCGTTTGACACAGGTTGCATTTTACTTTTGACTTGTCAACTGAAGCGTCTGGAAGTGTTTTAAAGTTAAACAAGCCGTTCAAAAGTCCAGTAGCTCTCTTACTTTCCATCAGCGCGGTAGGTTTACTGCAGGAGGCCACTTCAAAGCATAGCGCTACAGCTAGAGGAGCCGTCTACGGGGGAGTAGAAGGGACAAAAAGGCTTGCAACATTAAAATGAGATTTTAAAAAAATAACGCGTTATGGATTGCATTAATCTAATCGCGATTAACGCGTTAACTCTGACAGCCCCAAAAACAACTTAACATACTTGAACTTCCTGTCGTCCTCACGGGTCAAATTGATCCCATCTGTTCTGACTGTTCCTTCTTTCCTCCCTTCCTTCCTTCCTTCCTTCCTTCCTTTCCTTCCTCCCTTCCTCTTTTCCTCCCTTCCTCCCTCCCTTCCCTCCTACCTTCCTTCCTTTACTTCCTTCCTCCCTCTTTTCTTTCTTTCTTTCTTTCTTTCTTTCTTCCTCCCTCCCTCCTTTCCTTCCTTCTTCCTTCCTTCCTTCCTTCCTCCCTCCCTCCTTTCCTTCTTTCTACCTCCCTTCCTTCCTTCCTTCCTTCCCTCTTTCCTTCCTTCCTTCCTCCCTCCCTTTCCTTCTTATTTTTTTCATCTTATTTTTTTAATATATATTTATTATGTATTCTTATTTTTTTTGTATTTTTTATATATTTTTTTATTTTGAAGTCTTATTGTCTAAGTGTATTTAGATGTATTTCCTGTGCTGAGGTGACTGTTTCTCCGTCTGGATGTGTGAAGAAGGTCAGACCTGAGAACAGAGAGCTCAGACTGGATGTTTGGACCTTTGTGATTTATCTCTCAGCGTGAACGCGGCGTGTCTCACTTCCTGTCGGGTTGAATAATTCATGCTGAGTCGTATCGTCGGGATGTTTGTTGGATAAACGCGGACGGATCGCTTCAGTGGAGCCTGAACGCAGCGACTGAGCTGCTCGCTGATGAATCGTTGTTTCACAGGATCAACCTCTGGAGGAATCTGATGCTCTACGAGGACTCTGCTGCTGAACTCTAGTTTCTATCTTTTTATTGTCGTCGTAGTTTTTATGATTTTTATTCTTCACACAGATAAAAACACTTTATAGCAGAGGAGTCAAACTCATCTTCATTCAAGGGCCACATACTGACCAATTTAATCTCACGTGGGCCGGATCATCCCTCCATCTGTCCTTTCTTTCTTTCTTCCTTTCTTTCATTCTTTCTTCCTTTCTTCCTTTCTTCCTTTCATCCTTCCTTCCATTAAATATAAGATTGCAGCATAAAATAATGATTATCTGTCCAATCATTAAAAGGACATAGAGTGCAAATGAAAGATTAAAATGTAAAGTGCTTTAAAAGAGCTCAATCATAAGCTCAGGAGAAGAGAAATGTTTTTAACCTGGATTTAAAAATGATTTCAGTTCTGCTGGTAGTTTGTTCCAGTTGTGTAAAAGCTGCTTCATCATGTTTAGTTTGAACTCTGGGCTCAACTATCTGACCTGAGTCAGTAGATCTCAGAGCTCTGGGCTCAACTATCTGACCTGAGTCAGTAGATCTCAGAGCTCTGGGCTCAACTATCAGACCTGAGTCAGTAGATCTCAGAGCTCTGGGCTCAACTATCCGACCTGAGTCAGTAGATCTCAGAGCTCTACTGGGTTTATATTCTAGACCAGTAGCAGAACTTTAAACTCTATTCTATAACTGACTTTGATTAAAAACCACTTTCTCAACGATCTTGGCTATAAAAGGAAGATTTGAGATAGGTCTGTAGTTGGTTAACATGGAAGCATCCAGCATTCTCTTTTTTAAGGCAGCATTCTGCATACAGGGGAATCTGCTTTTTTTTGCTTGACTGATAAACTCTAGAAGTAATGTGACTCTAAATCACGTACGTGTCAATCTCAAGGCCTGCGGACCAAATCCGGCCTTCCATGACATTTAATGAGGCCCTTAAGAGCTTAAATGACTGTCTTAAAATAACAATCTATGCTGCTTTAAATAAAAGGTAGAATATTTATATAGTTAAATAAATAATAATCCGATGCAGAGACAGTTATTTAAATGTTAAGGAGTATTTACATTAATAGAGTCGTACAGTCACTGAGGAGCTTAATGCTGACGTGGCTCTAAATGTAATCCCAAAAACAGGAAGCATAGAGAAGCATAAAGAAGCATAAAGCCTTTTTAATGAGTAATGAGCTGTGATAAAACATCAGTGTGTAAACATGCAGCAGCTTTATGCACACAGGCTGATAATAAGTAACGTGCTTTAGTCTTTACGTTATTTAACCCTTAAACAGACGGGATCAAAAAGACATAATTTAATGTTACTAGTTATCTCATCAGTAAAACATTTCCACACATATTTTTAATGTATTTTTGGATTTTATGGCTTTTATCTCCTCGTCGCCTCATTAAGGTATTAAAATGGTCATAATGGTAAAAACTATTGAATATTTAATTTAATAAAGAGAATTATCTATATTTATTATCTTTCTTTAGTCCTCTGTGATGTTAAACAGAATATATTCAGGTTGTGGACTGTAAGTTAATATAAAACATAATTCACCTTTTTATTGACCAAACACCTCATTGATTAATAGACAGATGATCAATAATGAGTATTACAGTTAGTTTTAGCCTTAAAACCTCTAACACAGATCTGAGTGCATTACATTATGTTACAGTGCAGGTTTCCTTTGATGCTTCTTTAATCATGTTTGTACAGTGATGTGTTCGGTGGGTCGATGGTTTGGCCTCCAGCTGAGACTTCACAGACATGGAGACAGTAGATGTGTGAGGTGTGAAGATGTGAAGTTTATAGACCAGCAACAGGAAAGGTTTATTAATATTAAACATACTGAGTGTCCAAACTGCACCAGATTCAATACTACAGAGTTTCTACTCAGAAACGCACACAGTGTGGAGTCGATCAGATGGATACAGATATGATTTATGATATATTCAAGACACACACACATACACACACAGTATTGGCTCACCTGCCTTGACTCTCATATGAACTTAAAGTCCGTGTAAAGTAAGAATAAATATATAAATATGTGTTCTGAGTTTAACATACCACAGAAAAGTGTGTTGTTAACCACCCTGCCAAATTTGAATGATTAAAAAAATCACCAAATATATGAAATTAGGCTTCAAAGTTGTGTAAAACTCAGCCTCTTTCTCTGCTCCCAAACGCTGAAGCCCCGCCCCCTACCAAGTGTCACCTGTCAATCAAAGTCAGGAAGGAAGGAAGGGAGGAAGGACAGACAGAAGGAAGGAAGGAAGGAAGGAAGGGAGGAAGGACAGACAGATGGAAGGAAGGAATGTTGGGTCTCTTTAAATGGAACCTGAAGAGTTCGGTTTAGACCTGCTCTATGTGGAAAGAGCCTTGAGATGACTCTGTTGTGATTTGGCGCTTTATAAATAAAGATTAATTGATTGACACACATACAGATGGATTAGCTCTCCTCAGCAGCTCCACATCCAGCAGCAGCTCTCAGTGTTTTCTCTCTGCCTGTGTGGAGACATGGCAGCTCTCTGCAGAGTGGATGCTCAGCCTGTTTGAACTGAGCTCCATAAATTAAATGATAAAATTAATTCCATATATTGTTCACCTCAGCAGCAGCAGCAGCAGGGTTAGCGTTAGCGGTGGCGTTAGCATTAACAAACAGCCCTGCTGGCTGCTGGAAGGCGTTGAGCTCGGTGATAGATTTGTTTTCAGTCGTCTCCTCCGTATGAAGTCATATCCATTTCTACAGAAAGCCATCACGGCTCCCTGATAGAGACATCTATCACAGCCGCTGCGTGTCTGCCTCTGAACATTAGCGCAGCAGCATTATCGTACCTGTAGATGTATAAATCTGTCTGCTCGTATCACTAAGTATGGACGACGTGACCTTTCCATGAAACGCTCTGAATCCTCCTGATCTCTTATCGATTTCACCTCCTGAGTGCACTTCAGGTATGAAGAGGGAGGAGGTGTGTGTGTGTGTGTGTGTGTGTGTGTGTGTGTGTGTGTGTGTGTGTGTGTGTGTGTGTGTGTGGAGATGAAGAGGCTTCAGAGTATAGAGTGTATAAATAAAGCAGGTGCAGCTCGATATATGGAAAGTTGTTGAGATTACGCCGTTGATCAGGTGGAAGGAGTCAGCAGCTCGACCCGGGAGGAGTTGCAGCAAGTAATGAGGCGAGACTCTGAGTTACTGTTTAAAAAGACTGAAAGATGAAGCCGGCTGCTGCTGGAGCTCAGAGACTTCCTGTATGTAAAGAACCAGTCTGGCTTCATGTGAAGGACGATGAACACGGGGTGGAAAAGTTTAACAGCAAATTGAACAAAGAGGAAACTCAACAGAGACTCAAGTTCATGCTGCTGCTAAAAAATAAATCCTGCAGAAGCCAGAAAAGAGAAAATAGCTCTGAAATAGAGTCAAAAAGGAATATATTGGTAATCAATAATTCCTCAAATGATCAAATATAAAACATCTTTTAGGCTCCAGCTGGTTCACTGTGAGGTTTTTATTCTGGGCTACTTCAGGAAACGTCATTAAATTTCAGAATAAAAGACATTTGGGGTGTTTTTACAGGCTCTCAAAACATTGTCAGACTCTTAATGGACAGTTCGAACAAGAAAAGGATGAAAATCGATGCAGCAGAATCAGAGAAATCATCTTTTTATTCTTCTTCTTCTGTTAAAACCTGACACTTTATGAACTTTATTGCAGTTATACTTTTTTACACACATGCAGCAGAACTCCACAAAACAATAAAGTTCATTTAAATCTATCAAATAACTTTTTACTCAACATTAAACACGTTACTCTTCAGTGTTTTAGTCTCTGAGCTCAAATGTCGTAGCTTCTTTGAACGCACCACACTAGTATTAGAGCAGATGTGTCAAACTCATTTTCGTTCAAGGGCCACATACAGACCAATTTGATCTCGTGTGGGCCGGATCATTAAAAAGATGGAAGGAGTGATGGAAGGAAGGACGGAAGGAAATAAGAAGGGAAGGAAGGAAAGACAGATGGAAGGAAAGAAAGAAGGAAGGAAGAACAGAAGAAACAGAAAGAAAGGTAGGAAGGACAGAAGGAAAGAAGGACAGAAGGAAGAAAGGAAGAAAGGAAAGAAGGAAAAGAACACAGGAAGGAAAGTGGGCCGGATTGCACCCCTCGGCGGGCCGGTTCTGGCCCACGGGCCGCATGTTTGACACCTCTGCTTTAATGTCTCTATAAGTGGTGGAACTCAAATGTCGTAGCTTCCTTGAATGCACCACACTAGTATCAGAGTATAAGCTGATATATTTCTTACTGTAGATGTAAAAACACACACACACACACACATACAGTAACACACACATATAGTAACACACAGTAACACACACATATAATAACACACACACACAGTAACACACACACAGTAACACACACACATACATAAAAGCAGGTGGAATGACCCTTTAATATCTCTATAACTGGTGGAACTCAAATGCCGTAGCTTCCTTGAACGCACCACGCTAGTATTACAGTATAAGCTGATATATATTTTACTGTAAATGTGAATGAAAGCAGGTGCAATGAGCCTTTAATGTCTCTATAAGTGGGAGAGAAACTCTCAACAGCGACTCCAACTTTCCAGATAATTGCCAGCAGAGAAAAGAAAATCAATGTTAATTCTGTGTGAAGAACGTGCTGCGATTATTCAGACGCTGCAGAGGCTGCGGCTGCCGGCCCGCCGTACAGTTATGTTACCCATGGCAACGATAAAAAATCAATTACCCTTCCTGCTGATGTCTGAAATCTGCTGCCTGCAGTTCCAGCGAGAGACGAGCAGCGTCACATGACACGAGCGTCCGTTATCAGCAGCCAGCGGGCGGGGGGGGGGGGGGGGGGGGGGGGGGGGGGAGGCACAGTGATGCTAATGAAGAGACACACACACATATATACACACTAATACACACACATATATACATACACATACACACACACTAATACACACTAATACACACACACATACACATACACACATATACACACACAGACATATACACATAGTAACACACACTAATACACACTAATACACACACTAATACACACACAAATACACATACACACATATACACACACAGACATATACACATAGTAACACACACACACACTAATACACACACACACACATATACACACTAATACACACACTAATACACACACTAATACACACACTAATACACACACACATATATACACACACACACTAATACACACACAGACATATACCCATAGTAACACACACACACACGCTAATACACACTAATACACATACACACACACTAATACACACTAATACACACACACACACATATACACACTAATACACACATATACACACACACTAATACACACTAATACATACATACATAGTAACACATATACACACACACTAATACACACTAATACACACACACACTAATACACACACACACACATATACACTAATACACACTAATACACACAGACACACAGACACACAGACAGTAACACTACACATAGTAACACACACACACATACACACACAACATACACACACACAGACACTAACACACGCGCACACACACACATATAGTAACACACACAGTAACACACACACACAGACAGTAACACACACAGTAACACACACACATAGTAACACACACACGATGACATCACTATGGCGCCATCCAGCCAGGTTGCTGGAGAGTTACCTTACACTAACTAATAAAGCAGCTGAGTCCCCAAAACATGAGGAAAACCTGAACTACACACACACGCACACACACACACACCCTGTGTACCTGCCAATCACTAACAATAGCACACACACACACACACACACACACGCACACACACACACCCTGTATACCTGCCACTCACTAACAATAACACACACACACACACACACACACACACACTCACACTCTCTGCTTAGTCAACGTTGTGCAGTGAAGCGTTGCAGCACTGCTGACTGCTTTACTGCAGCACATGCAGGGAGCAACTGAAGCAGCTCTGCAGCACACACACACACACACACACACTGTAACACACACACACACACACACACACACACACACACACACACACACACACACACACACACACTGTAAATATTTGCTTTCCATGAATAATAATCGATACTAGTTATAATACTGCAGCTCCTCAGGAAACACACACACATAAA
>NC_070592.1:2177106-2189606 GCF_027409825.1 Scomber japonicus | reverse complement strand
GGTTGCTATGGTTACGAGGGCTGGATCTGGAGGACATTGGTCAATCAACCTGTCAATCAGGACGTAGCCACGCCCCCTAATGCATACCCTGCTTTATCGTCACATATAAATCAGGGAGGCCAAAATGTCCCAAATGAACATCATACTGCATTGAAGAAGGCTTTAAACTAGCGATTGAGACCATAAACACATTTTGAAAACGTTTACTGAGGTTAGAAATCAAGTGAGAAGTTGGTGAATTCTCCATTGACTTGTATAGAGACGGTCGCCCCCTGGTGCCTTTTGATAGAATGCAGCTCTAAGTTACTTCTCCATTGACTTGTATAGAGGACTGGAGCTCCCCGCCTGGTATATCCATGTGTGGGGTTACATTTGGGCTTTATATGGAGCCCAACTGTGTTTGTCCACATGGGTTTCAGGTGGGTGAGATCCATGTGTTTGCCCAGAATGGACCTTAAAGGCAATTAATTGATTTCTAAACATATTAAACATGTTGTTAAATGGTTACAGACAACATGTGACAAGCTGATAACTATGCAGATAAAGATAGAGCCTTAAACTGTTTCTCAGCCTTCATTTATCCTGATTTTCTGAGCCTGTAAAAAAGGGCTACTCCTTGGTCCCTCCCCTACTATATAAGACCCCGAGTCCGCTCTCCTCAGTGGTAAACCTCCTAGTGGCCAGTTATTGTTACTACATCTAACACTGCTATTAGCATAAACCCACCCCTGCTGCTGTAGAGGTATAAATACATTCAGCACACACTACTACTACTACAGTCTACAGTTAGCCAGTTAGCTGAGTTAGCACTACTACTACTACAGTCTACAGTTAGCCTGTTAGCTGAGTTAGCCACCGAGCTAACAGCCGAGTTAGCCGCCAACTAGCCGTCGAGCTAGCTGCCGAGTTAGCCGCCAAGCTAGCCACTGAGCTAGCCACCAAGTTAGCCACCGAGCTAGCAGCTGAGTTAGCAGCAGAAAACTCTCAGACCTAGCGTCCATGTTTCTGGTAGAGGTGGTGACTTTGATTGACAGGTGACACTTGGTAGGGGGCGGGGCTTCAGAGGCTGATTTTTACACAACTTTGAAGCCTAATTTCAAATATTTGGTGATTTTTTTAATCATTCAAATTTGGCAGGGTGGTTAACAACACACTTTTCTGTGGTATGTCAAACTCAGAACACATATTTATTCTTACTTTACAGACTTTAACTGTTCCCCATTTAGCCAGCTAACATAGGCTTCACATGTGGGCCCATGTTACTGAAACCATGTGGGACCAGCTCAGTACCCACATAGCCCACATGTAACCCATGTTGGGCCCTCATGGTCACGCTGGCTGGGAATAAACCAGTGTGTCTGTTCCCAGCAGCAGCTCACCATCATCAGGTGCAGCTGTGGCTCAGCAGGTAAAGTGGGTCGTTGGCTAATTGGAGGATCGACAGTTTGATTCTCGGCTCCTCCGGTCCACATGTTGAAGTGTCCTTAAGCAAAATACTTAACCCTGAATTACTCTCGATGGCTGCGTCGGAGGTGTGTGAGGGTGATTTGTGGTGTGGAAGCGCTTTGAGTGGTGGAAAGACAAGATCATTGATCTGTCAGAAGCTGTTTTCTTTGATTTGAGTGTAAACTGGATTGGACTGATTTTTTTGTTGGGTTTGTGAGATACACACGCACACACACTCATATCTGTCACACTGGGGATTGTGGGTATTTTGTGAATATAATACACTGTTGGAAGCTGAATTGAACTGACTGCTTATTTGTTTCTGCATCGTTGTTTGATTTGGTTTGAACTTATTTAATTACTGTTTTCTGGCTGTTGAATCCGTGTATCATTCCTTCTTTCTATTTTCGATTAGAAATCAAAAATCAAAAAAGGAAAACGTGACAAATTATTTTGTTTTTTGTTTTTAAATCTAACACAAAAAAAGAAAAAATGTCTGTTTTTTCATATTTCAATTTTAGGCTCAAATAAAAAAATACGAAATGGAAAAACGGACGACAGGACTGAATTTGATTTTAATATTTAATTGGTCGTGACCCGGAAGTTTGGTAATGAGCGTTAGCGTTAGCTTTCTAGCCGCCATCGACCTGGACCACGTTCCATCAACCATCGACCATGGAGAGCTATGTGCTGTTTAAGGGAACAAAGCGTGTGACGCTAAAAGAGGACATGACTGATTAAATTAGCAGTTCATTTCATTACTTATTATTTGGCTCCTTTAATTGGCTCATCCAGGCTGCCGTACCTGCTTTCTAAACACTGTATCAGACTGATCTTTGGTGTCTTCAGTAACTCAGCTGCTTTACGTCATCGTTGGCTCCGCTGCTAAAACTCCCAGCATGCTTTTCTTCAGTTTACGACTCTCCTGTAAATTCACCCAAAGTGGTGAAAAAGCTTTTTTATCTGAGAGGCTGCAGGTGCTTTGATTCATCCCTTTAAACCCAGGGGGGGGGTCAAACTCATCTTCATTCAGGGGCCACATGCAGCCCAATCTGATCTCATGTGGGCCAGATCATTGAAAGGAAGGAAGGAAGGAAGGAAGGAAAAGAAGACAGGGAGGAGGAAAGGTAGGAACGACAGACGGAAGGAAGGAAGGAAGGAAGGAAGGAAGGAAGGAAGGAAGGAAGGAAGGAAGGCAGGAAGGGCAGATGAAAAGAAGGAAGGAAAAGAAGACAGGATGGAAAGATGGAAGGAAGGAAGGGAAGAAGGGTGGATAGAAGGAAGGAAGGAAGGAAAACAAGACAGGGAGGAGGAAAGGTAAAGAGGAGGAAAGGTAGGAAGGAAGGAAGGAAGGAAGGAAGGAAAGGAAGGAAGGAAAGCAGGAAGGGAAGAAAGGCAGATGGAAGGAAGGAAGGGAAAGAAGACAGGGAGGAAGGGAGGTAGGAAGGACAGACGGAAGGACAGACGGAAGGACAGACGGAAGGAAGAAAGGAAGGAAGGAAGGAAAAGAGGAAGAAGGAAACTGATGACAGATAAACTCAAACAGATTCAAGCTAAGACTAAAAGCACTTCCTGTTGAGCTGCATCCCAGAAACAAACTCTTCAGATGTTGAGTCAACAGAATATTTAAATCCTAAATGAGCAGTGGTTCAATAAGAAGCTTCACTCTTTACAAACTGTTCCCAAAGTCACAGAGAGATGAATTCAGACCTGAACACGACAGCGTTTGACCAATCAGGTGCATCGTTGTTTGGTGTGTGTGTGTGTGTGTGTGTGTGTGTGTGTGTGTGTAGCTGTTTCTAAAATTGCACATCAGGCACTTTGGGTCCCGGCGCTGCTCAGAGTTAATAAAGAGTATTCAGGGACCGTTTGTTCTGATTCAATTAAATCTGAATCCTCTTTATGTCACTTTAAACTTCACTTCTTTCAAAATAAAAGCATCAAATCCAGATTCCTCCGGTTTCAAACTCATTTTCATTCAAGGGCCACATGCAGCTCCATTTGATCTGATATGGGCCGGATTATTAACAAGAAGGAAGGAAGGAAGAAAGGGAAGAAAGACAAATGGATGAAAAAAGAAAAAGAAAAGAAGGCCGGAAGTACGAAAAGAAGACAGGACGGAAATATGGAAGGAAGGAAGGAAGGAAGGAAACAAGACAGGAAAGAAAGGTGGAAGAAATGGAAGAACGGCAGGTGGATGGAAAAGAAGGAAGGGAGGAAGTGGAGAGAGAAGACAGGACGGAAATATGGAAGGAAGGAAAGATGGAAGGAAGGAAGGAAGGAAGAAGGGAAGGAAGGAAGGAAAAGAAACAAGACAGGAAGGAAAGATGGAAGAAAGACAGATGTGAGGAAAGAGGAGAAGTCAAGAAGAAGAAAAGAAGGAAGGAAGTAGGAAAAGAAGACCGGATGGTAATATAGAAGGAAGGAAGGAAGACAGGAAGGAAAGTAGGGCCAGATTGGACCCCTTGGCGGGCCAGTTCTGGCCCAGGAGCCGCATGTTTGACCCCCCCTGGTCTAACTCTTCCCACGGTACGGTGATGACACCCAGGAGGGTCCGCCGTCAGGTCTCCATGACGAGGTTAACGTCGGCTAATCAGAGAGGCTCAAAGTTCAGCCGAGACGCCGTAATGGCCAATTAGAGTCGACATGGAGCAGAGACGGGGGCGGGTCATCGCTCCTCTGGGAGACGAGGAAGAGGAGGATGAAGGGGGGGGGGCTCAGCAGGGAGACGAGGAAGAGGGGGGGGGGGCTCAGCAAGGGAGAGAGCTTCAATTCAATACCTTCATCTTCACGTTGTCATGTGATGATGAACATGACTTCATCTTCTGATCTCTATAAAGGTCAAACTTCCTTTATCTTTTCAGGTATTTAAAATATGAACATCGGCTTCATGGGTTTTTCTTTTAAGGTCCTTTAAAGACCGTGTAAAGTGAATTCAGACATTTTCTTCTAAACACATTAAATAGGTCATAAATGTATTTCTAAAAAAGGTGTAAAAAGCATTTCAACCATTTAGATTTGAATTGTGGAGCTAGGATTAGCATAAACCCGCCCCTGCTGCTGTAGAGGTATAAATACATTCAGCACACACTACTACTACTACAGTCTACAGCTAGCCAGTTAGCTGAGTTAGCACTACTACTACTACAGTCTACAGTTAGCCAGTTAGCTGAGTTAGCACTACTACTACTACAGTCTACAGTTAGCCAGTTAGCTGAGTTAGCACTACTACTACTACAGTCTACAGTTAGCCAGTTAGCTGAGTTAGCCGCCGAGCTAGCAGCCGAGTTAGCCGCCGAGCTAGCAGCTGAGTTAGCCACCGAGCTAGCAGCTGAGTTAGCCGTTGAGCTAGCAGCCGAGTTAGCCGCAGAGTTAGCAGCCAAGCTAGCCGCTGAGCTAGCAGCAGAAAGCTCTCAGACGTAGCGTCCATGCTTCTGGTAGAGATGGTGACTTTGATTGACAGGTGACACTTGGTAGGGGGCGGGGCTTCAGAGGCTGATTTTTATACAACTTTGAAGCCTAATTTCATATATTTGGTGATTTTTTTTAATCATTCAAATTTGGCAGGGTGGTTAACAACACACTTTTCTGTGGTATGTCAAACTCAGAACACATATTTATTCTTACTTTATACAGAGGTTCTCATTTTCTCATTTTGGGCGGCTGGAGGTAGAACAGTCCTCATGTCCGTGTGTCTTTAGACAAGATAATGAACCCAGATGGCTCCTGATTGCTGCACCAACACTGTGAATGTGTGAATGTAAAAAGAGCAACGTGTGATATAAGTAAAGTCCATTTATCATTTCATCCAGAGGTTTGACTTACAGGCTCTCATGTCTTTGGCATAAAGACTCTTTCTATTCTATTACTGTTCTTCACATCTCCAGCTCTATATTAATATTCTGTATCTTTGCATGATTTACAGTTAAAATCTCCTTACTGGTCCTTTATGCAGCCGCTCAGTTCAGCCTCTGTCTATTAACAGGCTGTTTTACCTCCTGTCTCTTTAAGAACCCCCCCCCCCAAAAAAAAATAAAATAAAACATCTTAAAACTAATTCAAGTATCCAATTTAGATTTTAAAATTAAAGAGTAACTCAGGTTTCAGGGCTGCAACCAATTAGTCATGAGGTCACAGATGTTAGGATGAGGAGGGAAGGACACGACTGTTAGGATGAGGAGGGAAGGACACAGATGTTAGGATGAGGAGGGAAGGAGGGAAGGATACAGATGTTAGGATGAGGAGGGAAGGACACAACTGTTAGGATGAGGAGGGAAGGAGGGAAGGATACAGATGTTAGGATGAGGAGGAAAGGACACGACTGTTAGGATGAGGAGGGAAGGAGGGAAGGACACAGATGTTAGGATGAGGAGGGAAGGACACAGATGTTAGGATGAGGAGGGAAGGAGGGAAGGATACAGATGTTAGGATGAGGAGGGAAGGACACAGATGTTAGGATGAGGAGGGAAGGACACAGATGTTAGGATGAGGAGGGAAGGAGGGAAGGATACAGATGTTAGGATGAGGAGGGAAGGACACAGATGTTAGGATGAGGAGGGAAGGACACAGATGTTAGGATGAGGAGGGAAGGAGGGAAGGACACAGATGTTAGGATGAGGAGGGAAGGATACAGATGTTAGGATGAGGAGGGAAGGAGGGAAGGACACAGATGTTAGGATGAGGAGGGAAGGACACGAATGTTAGGATGAGGAGGGAAGGAGGGAAGGATACAGATGTTAGGATGAGGAGGGAAGGAGGGAAGGATACAGATGTTAGGATGAGGAGGGAAGGAGGGAAGGACACAGATGTTAGGATGAGGAGGGAAGGACACAGATGTTAGGATGAGGAGGGAAGGACACAGATGTTAGGATGAGGAGGGAAGGACACAGATGTTAGGATGAGGAGGGAAGGACACAGATGTTAGGATGAGGAGGGAAGGAGGGGAGGACACAGATGTTAGGATGAGGAGGGAAGGACACAGATGTTAGGATGAGGAGGGAAGGAGGGAAGGACACAGATGTTAGGATGAGGAGGGAAGGAGGGAAGGATACAGATGTTAGGATGAGGAGGGAAGGAGGGGAGGACACAGATGTTAGGATGAGGAGGGAAGGACACAGATGTTAGGATGAGGAGGGAAGGAGGGAAGGACACAGATGTTAGGATGAGGAGGGAAGGACATTTTTTCTTCGTTTATTATCACAGAAGACGAAAAGAAGAGAAGATTTAAGAAGCTGAATCAGAGAAATTTGACCTTTTTTTAATATAAATAAGACTCCTAGTGTCTAACTGATGATTTTCACTCTAACAAATATCAGATTATATGAAGTTTCTCTTTGTGTGTGAACTCGTTTCTTTCTGCTCTCTACGTCTCTCTGCTCTCATCTCTCTCTTCTTTTTCTCATTTCCTTTCTTTTCTTTATCTCGTCTCTTTTATCAGCTCTCCATCTCTCTTTCTCTTCCTCTATGCAGGTCTTTCAGTCTTTTCACAGCTCTCTCTTTTCTTCTTCATGCTTTTTTAAACCTTCACCTTTTATCTTCATATCACATCCCTTCTTTTTAGTCTCTGTTATCTTTCCTTGCATCTTTTATCTTTCTCTCAGTTTTTCTTCCTCATCATCACTACTGCAGCTCTCATTTCTTCTTTTTTCATTTATTCCCTGCCTCCCCCCCTCCCCTCCTCCCACCCCTCCTCCCATCCTCCCAGTTTTCTATCTCACCATCACGACTGCAGCTTTAATTATTCCCTGTTTGTGTTTCCTCTCAATCCTTCTCATCTTTCTCATCCTTTTTCCTCTCCTCCTCTTCTTCCTCTACCCTCCATCCTTCTCCTCTCCTCTCCTGGTTGCCATCTGCTCGGGGGGTCTTTGCCCTTTTAATTATGGTCTGATTTCCCAAGGCTCCGTCCACACTGTCCTCCCCCCACCTCCCCCGCCACCCCCCCTCCCCTCGGCCTTGGTGAAGGCGTTCATCTCAAGGCTGTGAAATCAATGGCTGTGTCACTGCGGGGCCGAACGACTCCCCCGACTCTCCTCCTTCACTCCAGGACACGGCTGTTAGGATGAGGAGGGAAGGACACAGCGGTTAGGATGAGGAGGGAAGGACATGTCTATTAGGATGAGGAGGGAAGGACACAACTGTTAGGATGAGGAGGGAAGGACACAGCGGTTAGGATGAGGAGGGAAGGACACGGCTGTTAGGATGAGGAGGGAAGGACACGACTGTTAGGATGAGAAGGGAAGGACACAGCGGTTAGGATGAGGAGGGAAGGACACAGCTGTTAGGATGAGGAGGGAAGGACACAGCTGTTAGGATGAGAAGGGAAGGACACAGATGTTAGGATGAGGAGGGAAGGACACAGCAGTTAGGATGAGGAGGGAAGGACACAGCAGTTAGGATGTTAGGATGAGAAGGGAAGGACACAGATGTTAGGATGAGGAGGGAAGGACACAGCGGTTAGGATGAGGAGGGAAGGACACAGCTGTTAGGATGAGGAGGGAAGGACATGGCTGTTAGGATGAGGAGGGAAGGACATGGCTGTTAGGATGAGGAGGGAAGGACACAGATGTTAGGATGAGGAGGGAAGGACACAGTGGTTAGGATGAGGAGGGAAGGACACGGCTGTTAGGATGAGGAGGGAAGGACACGGCTGTTAGGATGAGGAGGGAAGGACACAGCGGTTAGGATGAGGAGGGAAGGACACAGATGTTAGGATGAGAAGGGAAGGACACAAATGTTAGGATGAGGAGGGAAGGACACAGATGTTAGGATGAGGAGGGAAGGACACAGATGTTAGGATGAGAAGGGAAGGACACAGATGTTAGGATGAGAAAGGAAGGACACAGCGGTTAGGATGAGGAGGGAAGGACACAGCGGTTAGGATGAGGAGGGAAGGACACAACTGTTAGGATGAGGAGGGAAGGACACAGTTGTTAGGATGAGGAGGGAAGGACACAGATGTTAGGATGAGGAGGGAAGGACACGACTGTTAGGATGAGGAGGGAAGGACACAGCGGTTAGGATGAGGAGGGAAGGACACAAATGTTAGGATGAGGAGGGAAGGACACTGCTGTTAGGATGAGGAGGGAAGGACACAGTTGTTAGGATGAGGAGGGAAGGACACAGCTGTTAGGATGAGGAGGGAAGGACACAAATGTTAGGATGAGGAGGGAAGGACACTGCTGTTAGGATGAGGAGGGAAGGACACAGTTGTTAGGATGAGGAGGGAAGGACACGACTGTAAGGATGAGGAGGGAAGGAAGGACACAGATGTTAGGATGAGAAGGGAAGGACACAGCAGTTAGGATTAGGAGGGAAGGACACAGTGGTTAGGATGAGGAGGGAAGGACACAAATGTTAGGATGAGGAGGGAAGGACACAGATGCTAGGATGAGGAGGGAAGGACACAGATGTTAGGATGAGGAGGGAAGGACAAGGCTGTTAGGATGAGGAGGGAAGGACACAGCAGTTAGGATGAGGAGGGAAGGACACAGCGGTTAGGATGAGGAGGGAAGGACACAGCGGTTCGGATGAGGAGGGAAGGACACAGATGCTAGGATGAGGAGGGAAGGACACAGATGTTAGGATGAGGAGGGAAGGACACAGCTGTTAGGATGAGGAGGGAAGGACACAGCAGTTAGGATGAGGAGGGAAGGACACAGCGGTTAGGATGAGGAGGGAAGGACACAGCAGTTAGGATGAGGAGGGAAGGACACAGATGTTAGGATGAGGAGGGAAGGACACAGATGTTAGGATGAGGAGGGAAGGACAAGACTGTTAGGATGAGGAGGGAAGGACACAGATGTTAGGATGAGGAGGGAAGGATACAGCTGTTAGGATGAGAAGGGAAGGACACAGATGTTAAGATGAGGAGGGAAGGACACAGATGTTAGGATGAGGAGGGAAGGACACAAATGTTAGGATGAGGAGAGAAGGACACGACTGTTAGGATGAGGAGGGAAGGACACAGATGTCTTTTCCATCTTTCCCACCCTCCTTCCTCCTTTCCTTTCTTCCTTTAATCCTTCTTTTCCTTCTTTCCTTCCTTAATTCCTTTTTTCCTTCCTTCTTTCCTTGTTTTCCATCTTTCCTTCATTCCTTCTTTTACTTCCTTCCTTCCTTCCTTCACTCTAGGACATGGCTGTTAGGATGAGGAGTGACTCAACCTGGAGAAGCCTGAGCTGCTTGAAGCCTGAGCTGCGGCTAAAAACACAAAAATACACATAAACGTATAAAAATCATCTATAAAACATCAAAACACTGTCAAAGAAAATATCAAAATCATTACAACTGTATCCTCAAAGACAAGTTAATGTCTTCTAATGTCCATATTTAAATTAAAATAATATTAGTGAGACCAAGAGAAGCAAATCATTCTCACATAACCCTGAGCTCCTCTCAGAGACTGGAAACGCTGTGGATGTTATTTATCTTTGTTTCTGTTTCTAAACTAACTAACAAGACTAAACTCTTCATAATAAAGGAACAATGACCCATGCTAACCGTGGCTAACCGATGCTAACCGTCGCTAACGATGCTAACCGTCGCTAACCGTCGCTAACCGATGCTAACCGTTGCTAACCGCGGCTATCCGTCGTTAACCGATGCTAACTGTGGCTAACAAGCTAGCTCGCGTGTAAATGTGTTATTTGCAATGACTGTGAAGCAGCATAATAAATGCGGCTGTGGCATATTGGTACTTTGATAGTGTGAAAGCAGTCGGACTCGGAGGATCGGCAAAGATGAATCAAATCAGAAGTTCTGTCTTCATACATGTTTTAATAAGAGCTAGGTTCATGTTAGCATGTCTGAGACACTGACACAGAGTCTTCTGCTGTCACAGAGACGGTCAAATATCTCCAGGACACAGTCTGAGCAGAATGTGAAATCCTTTGTGTCCTGACCATTATCAATCATTCTTCATCATGTATCTTCAGACTCTACGGTTCCCTGCTGAGTACGACTATAATACATACTAACAGACTTTCTTCCGTAGACAGTGTCTACATGTGGAAAGCCATGCTGCATTTGTGTTTGCATCCAGTGGAGCATCACTATAAAAGTAGGTAGGTATAATGTGTTAATTCCACAATAGGAGAAATGTGATGTTATCACAGTTCTGGTGTAAAAAATATATCAGTATCAGAAATTAAGAGTTGGACAATATCAGAATATCAGATATCAGCAGAAAAGCCAATATGGATCATCTCTACTTATAATATATTATAATATACACACATGACTTTACTAACGTTAACTTTACAGGATGTTTAGATGCTTTATTCTACAGTGGAGATTTGAGTTTAATTGTATATTACAGATTCATTTTATTCATTTCTCATATTTCATAAATCAGATTATGATTTATTTATTGTTGCTTTCAGACTTTTATCATATTTAAGAGGCTGAATGAAGGTTTGACTGTTGACAGAAGACCAGACTGGATTTATATCTTTTAGACATACACAAAAAAACCTCTCGCTGCTGTTAAAGGGCGCCCGTTGCCATGGAAACAGCACGGACACACGCAGGCCGACACGTCACTCACAACCGAATCTGTCACTTTATATGTAGATCTGTTTTTCCTTTCTTCTTCTTCTTCTTCTTTTATTTGACGTCCGTGTTTATTTGACTGTTTTAAATTCATCAGGCGGGATTGAAGCTGGAATGAGGATGAATTATAAAAGTGTGTGTGTGTGTGTGTGTGTGCACGTGTGTGACTCTGAATGTTTTTGGGGTTTTTTTCTTTTTTCTCTTTTTAAGTGTAAATGCGAGCTGCTGCAGGATTCAGGTGTGAAGAGAGTTCAGTCTGGATGATGAAAGCTGAAATGTGTTGGCAGCTGTTTTCCTGATTCCCTCACACACACACACACACACACACACACACACACACACACACACACACACACAACATTACACTTCCTTCCTGATCTGAGACACGAGAGGAGAGCTCTGATTTATCTATATTTTATATTTGTTGGGGAGGAGAGTCTGAACTTTCTTCTTTTTGTCCTTTTATGGTGAAAAGCATGAAAAGCAGATATTACACCTGACCCTGTGTCACATTAACATTTCATCTCTTGTTGTTTGAGGCCTTTTCACTTGTTTCATCATCCATTCTCCTGCAGAAACCCACATTTGAAACATTACTGAGCTTGTCTGAATGTTATTAGAGTGTACAGTATCTGACATGATGAGGTTAAACAGACATCTGTGGCTCCATATTTCTCTTTTTGTTAAGATTACATAAAGTAAGATCATCCTGGTTACATCATATACCTCATATATCTGCTGCACATCTGGTTAGAGTCATAGACTGTATAGAACAAATGGGAACCCATTGGTTTGTGGACTGCTGCTGAACAGAATTCTTCCTCATCGTCTTCTCACTTGCACTTCAAACATTTTTATTGTGATCACAGATGAAGATGAAGATGTGTGAATATTTGAAGCACAACTCTGTGTTATCTCTGAGGTAGCTTTAACATATTTTACAGTATAACAGCTGTTCATGCTCTTGCTGACCCGTCAAAACTCAGGATTGCTGCAGATATCACAAGTTGTATCTGCTTTTCATTTAACAAGTATCCGAACATGCAGAAGAAATGTCTCCTTCAGTCTTTACAAGAAAAGAGAGGAACAAGTGAAACAGATCCATAGAGAGACTCTGTGAAGGATATGCTCACGTTTCAATGATGAACCTGAAAAAATATATTTAACCCTCCTGTTGTCCTCAAGTCAAGGAAGGAAGGGAGGAAGAAGGAAGGATGGAAGGGAGGAAGAAGGAAGGAAAGGAGGGAGGAATAAGAAAGCAAGGGAAGGAGGAAGGAAGGAAAGGAGGAAGGAAGGATGGAAAGGAGGAAGGAAGGGATTAAGAAGGAAGGAAAGGAGGGAGGATGGAAGGAAGGAAGGAGGGAGGGAGGAAAAAAGGAAGGGAGGAGGGAGAAAGGAAAAGAGGAAAGGAAGGAAAGAAGGACAGAGGAAAGAAGGAAGGGAGGAAGGTAGGGGGAGGAAAAAAAAGAGACGGAGGGAGAGAGGAAGGAAAGGAAGGAGGGAAG